>NC_091433.1:71596847-71896847 GCF_964237555.1 Oryctolagus cuniculus | reverse complement strand
CCAATAGTGCTGGAACAAAAAAAATACTAAAAGGGATAAAGTATTACATTGTACATCAACAGTCAGGACAAAGGTTGATCATGTCACTGTTTCTCATAGTGTCCATTTCACTTCAATAGGTTTCCCCTTCGGTGCTCAGTTAGTTGTCGCCGATCAGGGAGAACATATGATATTTGTCCCTTTGGGACTGGCTTAATTCACTCAGCATAATCTTTTCCAGAGTCCTCCATCTTGTTGCAAATGACCGGGTTTCATTGTTTTTGACTGCTGTATAGTATTCTATAGAGTACATGTCCCATGATTTCTTTTTTTTTTTTTACTTTTATTTAATATAAATTTCCAAAGTACAGAATATGGATTACAATGGCTTCCCCCCCATAATGTCCCTCCCACCCGCAACCCTCCCCTTTCCCACTCCCTTTCCCCTTCCATTCACATCAAGATTCATTTTCTTTCTTTTTTTTTTTTGACAGGCAGAGTGGACAGTGAGAGAGAGAGACAGAGAGAAAGGTCTTCCTTTGCCGTTGGTTCACCCTCCAATGGCCGCCGCAGCCAGCGCACTGCGGTCGGCGCACCGCGCTGATCCGATGGCAGGAGCCAAGAGCCAGGTGGTTTTTCTGGTCTCCCATGGGGTGCAGGGCCCAAGCACCTGGGCCATCCTCCACTACACCCTGGCCACAGCAGAGAGCTGGCCTGGAAGAGGGGCAACCAGGCAGAATCCGGCACCCTGACCGGGACTAGAACCCGGTGTGCCAGCGCCGCTAGGTGGAGGATTAGCCTAGTGAGCCGTGGCGCCGGCCTCAAGATTCATTTTCAATTCTCTTTATATACAGAAGATCAGTTTAGCATACATTAAGTAAAGATTTCAACAGTTTGCTCCCACACAGAAACATAAATGAAAAATACTGTTTGAGTACTAGTTATAGCATTAAATCTCAATGTACAGCACACTAAGGACAAAGATCCTACATGAGGAGTAAGTGCACAGTGACTCCTGTTGTTGACTTAACAAATTGACACTCTTGTTTATGGCATCAGTAATCACCCTAGGCTCTTGTCATGAGCTGCCAAGGCTATGGAAGCCCCCTGAGTTCACCAACTCTGATCATATTTAGACAAGGCAATGATCAAAGTGGAAGGTCTCTCCTCCCTTCAGAGGGAGGCCTGTTCTTCTTTGAAGGCCTGTTCTTCCTACTGGGATCTCACTCACGGAGATCTTTCTTTTTTTTTTTTTTTTCCCAGAGTGTCTTGGCTTTCCATGCCTGAAATACTCTCACGGGCTTTTCAGCTGGATCCGCATGCCTTAAAGGCTGATTCTGAGGCCAGAGTGCTATTTAGGACATCTGCCATTCTATGAGTCTGCTGAGTATCTCACTTCCCATGTTGGATCACTCTCCCCTTTATTTATTCTATCGGTTAGTGTTAGCAGGTACTAGACTTGTTTATGTGCTCCCTTTGACTCTTAGTCCTTTCATTATGATCAATTGTGAATTGAAATTGATCACTTGGAATAGTGAGATGGCATTGGTACATGCCACCTTGATGGGATTGAATTGGAATCCCTTGGTATGTTTCTAACTCTACCGTTTGAGGTAAGTCAGCTTGAGCATGTCCCGAATTGCACATCTCCTCCCTCTCTTATTCCCACTCTTATATTTAACAGTGATCACTTTTCAGTTAAGTTTCAGCACTTAAGAATAATTGTGTATTGATTACAGTATTCAACCAAAAGTATTAAGTAGAACAAACAAAAAAATACTAAGAGGGTTAACATATTAATTTGTTCATCAACAGTCAGGGCGAGGGCTGATCAAGTCACCATTTCTCATAGTTTTCATTTCACTTTAACAGGTTTCCTTTTTGGTGCTTAGTTAGTTGTCACCTATCAGGAAGAACATTTGTTAATGACCATATTTTAAATTGATCATCTATAAAGACCTTATTTCCAAATAAGCTTGAGACTCCCACATCCTTTCTTTCTTTCTTTTTTATTTGATGGGTGTTACAATTCAATCCATAACAGCGCCTAAATCCCATTCTTCTTTACTTTTACCTCTAGGCCTCAGAACCATCCATGACAATTGGGAAATAAAATTTATTTTCTGAATTTGTGTATACTTTCTATGATTCCCAGTAAAGGGTTCTTATGTTAGACAAGGGGCTCTCTGCTTCATATTCCAGTTCTGGTATATTCAGGCTTCTGCCTGTCTGCACAAATAGATTTGAGACTGTAGTGCAGCTATTGGGTCAAACTCAGGGCATGGCCAAAGGAGCTGGCAGTCCAGTTTCACACTCAAGTTCACAAGAAGAACACAGGGAAAGATTTTTAGGAACAAACTTTTGGATCTTCTCAGACTTTATGAGATGGCAGAAAGAACAAGACTGTCCATAATGCCTTCCTGAGAAGTTAAGATGACAAGAGAAACTGCTACATGTGGACTTGGGAGTTGAAGAAAAGCTACTCATCAGTCTGATTCTTGCTTCTGACGCACAGTGACTCGACCTATCATCCAACAAAATGGGGTCTGACTACTTTGATGGGCCATTTCTGTCCATCTTGGTAAGGAAAGAAGAGAATAGTAGAGAGAAAGAGGGACTCATTCTCTCTGAGATCTCTCCTCCATTGCCTGAGGAGACCTAGAGCATCAGCAAAAGTTCCCTCTCTTGTGGAAATGTGGAGAGAAGTGGTAGATGAGTTTCTTAGCTCTCTGTTTTATACTTGTAATTCTTTTGCTTTCCTGTTTTGTTGTCAGGCTATTTGCCACCACTTATTTCTGACAATATCTACTTTCTGCAGTCCATTTTCCGTTTTCCTGTGTAACAGGAGTAAATGACAGTTTTACTCTTGGTAAATCTTAAGTATAGCTTGTTGACTTCATGTACAGGTTTTTTGAGAGCTTTTTTCATTAATTTCATTTTTTGACCACTTTTAGGTTGTGACTTGTTCTAAAATAGGGTGAAATTGCTAAGATAGTCCGTTGTCAGGTAAGATAGAATAGTGTTTGTTTATTTTGTATGTAGTGAACATTGTATTATATAACAATGGCCTTTGATGTGCATGCGACTGAAAACTATTTTTCTGTTGAATAATTTTTAAGGTGAACTAATTTTGTATATTTCATTTATACAGATTTAGAAGCATAATGTTACTTCACACCCTACCCATCCTTCCACACACACTTCTTCCATTTCTCCTCCTTCCTTTCTTGTTCTTTCACTTAATTTTTACAATGATCTACTTTCAGTTTATTTTATAATCATAAGACTAACCCTACCCTAAATAAAGAGTTCAAGAAGCAGTAAGAAGGAAAAACACCCACGTTTCTTCAATAGTGGAGACAAGGGTTGTAACAATCACTGAATTTCAAAATGTCAAATTCACTCATGTACATTACAGATTTTGGTCCTCTATTAGTTACCACAGATCAGGCAGAAACATTTATACTTTTGGGACTGACTTATTTCATTAAATATAATGGTTTCCAATTACATCACTTTAATTGCAAAAGACAGATTTAATTTTTTAATGGCTAAGTAGTATGCCATTATATATCTATATTTTTATATATATTCATCAGTTTATAGAAATCTATGTTGATTGCAGATCTTAGCTATTGTGAATTTAACTGTGATAAACATGGGGTACAGATATCTACTTCATATGCTGATTTCATTTTGTTTGAATAAATTCCCAGGAATGGGGTGGCTGGGTCATATGTCTGAGGTATCTCCATACAGTCTTCCACAATGCCTGTACTAGTTTACATTCCCACCCAAGTGAAGTAGGATAACTTTTCCTCCACAACCTCAACAGAATTTATTGTTTGTAAATTTCTGTATGAGAGCCATCCTAACTAGGGTGATGTGAAACCTCATTGGTTTTAGGTTGCATTTCTCTGATGGCTAGTGATCCTGAGCATTTTTTCATGTATCTGTTGGCCATTTGAATTTTTTTAACTTTTTAATTTTTTTATTTAGTAAATATAAATTTCCAAAATACAGTTTATGGATTACAATGGCTTCCCCCACCCCATAATTTCCCTCCCACTCGCACCCCTCCCATCGCCCGCTCCCTCTCCCATTCCATTCACATCAAGATTCATTTTCAATTATCTTTATATAGAGAAGATCGATTCAGTATATATTAAATAAAGATTTCATCAATTTGCACCCACACAGAAACACAAAGTGTAAAATACTGTTGCAGTACTAGTTATAGCATTACATCATATTGGACAACACATTAAGGACAGATCCCACATGAGAAGTAAGTACACAGTGACTCCTGTTGTTGACTTAACAATTTGACACTCTTGTTTATGGCGTCAATAATCTCCCTAGGTTCTAGTCATGAGTTGCCAAGGCTATGGAAGCCTTTTGAGTTCGCCAACTTCAATCTTATTCCGACAGGGTCATAGTCAAAGTGGAAGTTCTCTCCTCCCTTCAGAGAAAGGTACCTCCTTCTTTGATGGCCCATTCTTTTCACTGAGATCTCACTTGCAGAGATCTTTCATTTAGGGATCTTTTTTCCCAGGGTGTCTTGGCTTTCCATGCCTAAAATACTCTCATGGACTCTTCAGCCAGATCTGAATGCCTTAAGGGCTGATACTGAGGCCAGAGTGCTATTTAGGACATCTGCCAGTCTATGAGTCTGCTGTGTATCCTGCTTCCCATGTCGGATGGTTCTCTCCCTTTTTGATTCTATCAGTTAGTACTAGCATACACTAGTCTTGTTTGTGTGATCCCTTTGACTCTTAGACCTATCAGTGTAATCAGTTGTGAACTGAAATTGATCATTTGGTCTAGTGAGATGGCATTGGTACATGCCACCTTGATGGGATTGCATTGGAATCCCCTGGCGCATTTCTAACTCCACCACTGGGGGCCAGTCTGATTGAGCATGTCCCAAATTGTACATCTCCTCCCTCTCTTATTCCCACTCTTATATTTAACAAGGATCACTTTTCAGGTAAAATTTAAACACCTAAGAATAATTGTGTGTTAATTACAGAGTTCAACCAATAGTACTAGAAGAAAAAAATACTAAAAGGGATAAAGTATTACATTGTAAATCAACAGTCAGGACAAAGGTTGATCATGTCACTGTTTCTCATAGTGTCCATTTCATTTCAACAGGTTTCCCCTTTGGTGCTCAGTTAGTTGTCGCCAATCAGGGAAAACATATGATATTTGTCCCTTTGGGACTGGCTTAGTTCACTCAGCATACTGTTTTCCAGATTCCTCCGGGTTTCATTGTTTTTGACTGCTGTATAGTATTCTATCGAGTACATGTCCCATAATTTCTTTATCCAGTCTACCGTTGATGGGCATTTGCGTTGGTTCCAGGTCTTAGCTATTGTGAATTGAGCTGCAATAAACATTAATGTGCAGACAGCTTGTTTGTTTGCCAATTTCATTTCCTTTGGGTAAATTCCAAGGAGTGGGATGGCTGGGTTTTATGGTAGGGTGATATGCAGGTTTCTGAGGAATCTCCAGACTGACTTCCATAATGGCTTAACCAGTTTGCATTCCCACCAATAGTGGGTTAGTGTCCCTTTTTCCCCACATCCTCTCCAGCATCTATTGTTGGTACATTTCTGAATGTGAGCCATTCTAACCAGGGTGAAGTGATACCTCATTGTGGTTTTGATTTGCATTTCGCTGATGGCTAGTGATCCTGAACATTTTTTCATGTGTCTGTTTGTCCTTTGGATTTCCTCTTTTGAAAAATGTCTATTGAGATCCTTGGCCCATCTCTTAAGTGGGTTGTTTTTTTTGATGTTGTGGAGTTTCTCGATTTCTTTGTAGATTCTGGTTATCAACCCTTTATCTGTTGCATAGTTTGCAAATATATTTTCCCATTCTGTTGGTTGCCTCTTCACTTTCCTGACTGTTTCTTTTGCAGTACAGAAACTTCTCAATTTGATGTAATCCCAAATGTTAATTTTGGCTTTGACTGCCTGTGCTTCTGGGGTCTTTTCCAAGAAATCTTTGTTGGTACCTATATCTTGCAGGGTTTTTCCAATGTTCTCTAATAATTTGATGGTGTCGGGTCATAGATTTAAGTCTTTAATCCATGTTGAGTGAATTTTTGTGTAAGGTGTAAGGTGAAAGGTAGGGGGTCTTGCTTCATGATTCTGCACATGGAAATCCAATTTTCCCAGCACCATTTATTGAATAGACTGTCCTTACTCCAGGGATTGGTTTTGGATCCTTGATTAAATATGAGTTGGCTGTAGATGTTTGGATTGATTTCTGGTGTTTCAATTCTATTCCATTGGTCTATCCATCTGTTTCTGTACCAGTACCATGCTGTTTTGATTACAACAAATACAGAAACCGAGGAAACAAGAACAAGGAAGACATTATGACACCCCCAAATGAACAAGACATGCCAAGCCAAGATTATGAAGATGATGAGATGGAAGAAATGCAAGAAATGCAAGATTTATGATAAGAACAATTAGAAGTTTTCAAAAACAAATGCTTGAGCTACGGAAATCCTTACTGGACAGGATAGAAAATCTCCTTCGAGAAAATGAAATCTTAAGGAGGAATCAAAATGAAATGCAGAAACTAGTAGAACAGGAAAGTATGATAGTGAAGAGAAATTAAAATGAAATGAAGAACTCAATAGATCAAATGACAAACACATTAGAGAGCCTTAAAAATAGTCAGTGAAATAGAAGAGAGAATATGGGACTTAGAAGACAGAGCACAGGAAATTATACAGTCAAACCAAAGAAAAGAAGAGGAAATTAGAAATCTAAAAAATATTGTTGGGAATCTACAGGATACTTGTAAAAAACCCGACATTCGGGTTCTAGGAGTTCCTGAAGGCATGGAGAGAAAGAAAGGATTAGAAGGCCTTTTTAGTGAGATACTTGCAGAGAACTTCCCGGGTTTGGAGAAGGACAGAGACATCCTAGTACAGGAAGCTAATAGAACCCCTAGTAAACATGACCAAAAGAGATCCTCACCATGACGTGTTGTAATCAAACTCACTACAGTGAATGAGGAGCTGGTTTTTTGAAAAAATAAACAAAATTGACACCCCATTGGCCCAACTAACTGAAAAAAGAAAAGTTCCAAATCAATAAAATCAGAGATGAAAATGGAAACATAACAACAGACACCACAGAAATAAAAAGAATCATCAGAAATTACTACAAGGACCTGTATGCCAGCAAACAGGGAAATCTATCAGAAATGGATAGATTCCTGGACACATGCAACCTACCTAAATTGAACCAGGAAGACATCGAAAACCTAAACAGACCCATAACTGAGACAGAAATTGAAACAGTAATAAAGGCCCTCCCAACAAAGAAAAGCCCAGGACCAGATGGATTCACTGCTGAATTCTACCAGACATTTAAAGAAGAACGAACTCCAATTCTTCTCAAACTATTCAGAACCATCGAAAAGAGGGAATCCTCCCAAATTCTTTTTTTGAAGCCAGCATCACCTTAATTCCTAAGCTGGAAAAAGATGCAGCATTGAAAGAGCATGGCAGACCAATATCCCTGATGAATATAGATGCAAAATCCTCAATAAAATTCTGGCCAGTAGAATGCAACAACACATCAGAAAGATCATCCACCCAGACCAAGTGGGATTTATCCCTGATATGCAGGGATGGTTTAATGTGCGCAAAACAATCAATGTGATACACCACATTAACAGACTGCAGAAGAAAAACCATATGATTATCTCAATAGATGCCGAGAAAGCATTTGATAAAATACAACACCCGTTCATGATGAAAACTCTAAGCAAACTGGGTTTGGAAGGAACATTCCTCAATACAATCAAAGCAATCTATGAAAAACCCACAGCCAACATCCTATTGAATGAGGAAAAGTTGGAAGCATTTCCACTGAGATCTGGTACCAGACAGGGATGCCCACTCTCACCACTGCTATTCAATATGGTTCTGGAAGTTTTAGCCAGAGCTGTTAGGCAAGAAAAAGAAATTAACAGGACACAAATTGGGAAGGAAGAACTCAAACTATCCCTCTTTGCAGATGATATGATTCTTTATTTAGGGGTCCCAAAGAACTCTACTAAGAGACTATTGGAACTCATAGAAGAATTTGGCAAAGTAGAAGGATATAAAATCAATGCACAAAAATCAACAGCCTTTGTATACACAGGCAATGCCACAGCTGAGGAAGAACTTCTAAGATCAATCGCATTCACAATAGCTACAAAAACAATCAAATACCTTGGAATAAACTTAACCAAAGATGTTAAAGATCTCTATGATGAAAATTACAAAACCTTAAAGAAAGAAATAGAAGAGGATACCAAGAAATGGAAAAATCTTCCATGCTCATGGATTGGAAGAATCAATATCATGAAAATGTCCTTTCTCCCAAAAGCAATTTACAGATTCAATGCAATAGCAATCAAAATACCAAAGACATTCTTCTCAGATCTGGAAAAAATGATGCTGAAATTCATATGGAGACACAGGAGACCTCGAATAGCTAAAGTAATCTTGTACAACAAATACAAAGCTGGAGGCATCACAATACCTGATTTCTGGACATACTATAGGGCAGTTGTTATCAAAACAGCATGGTACTGGTACAGAAACTGATGGATAGACCGAATTTTCTCTTTTGAAAAATGCCTGTTTAAGTCCTTTATCCATTTGGTAAGTGGGTTGTTTGTTTTGTTGTTGTTGAGTTTCTTGAGCTATTTATAGATTCTGGGTATTAATCCTTTATCAGTTGCATAGTTTGCAAATATTTTCTCCCATTCTGTCAGTTGCTTCTTCACTTTGATGAGTGTTTCTTTTCCAGAGCAGAAGCTTCTAAATTTGATGTGATCCCATTTGTCTATTTTTGCTTCTTATTGTCCATGCTTCCAGGATATTTTTCAAGAATTCTTTGCCTATGCTAATGTCTTGCAGAGTTTTCCAGTGTTTTTCTATGGTAATTTGATGGCATCAGGTGATGGATTTAGATCCTTAATCCATGTTGGGTGGATTTTTGGATAAGGTATAAAGTAGGTTTTTTTTTTAATTTTTTTTGACAGGCAGAGTGGACGGTGAGAGAGAGAGACAGAGAGACAGAGAGAAAGGTCTTCCTTTTCCGTTGGTTCACCCCCCAGTGGCTGCTGTGGCCCGCGCACCGCCCTGATCTGAAGCCAGGAGCCAGGTGCTTCCCCTGGTTTCCCATGCGGGTGAAGGGCCCAAGGAGTTGGGCAATCCTCCACTGCACTCCCAGGCCACAGTAGAGAGCTGGACTGGAAGGGGGGCAACTGGGAGTAGAATGCAGTGTGCCGGCGCCGCAGGCTGAGGATTAGCCTATTGAGGTGTGATGCCAGCAACGGTAGGGGTCATGTTTCATACTTCTGCTTGTGGAGATCCAATTTTCCCAGCACCATTTGCTGTAAAGACTGTACTTTCCCCAGGGATTGATTTTAGCTCATTTGTGAAAGGTTAGTTGGATGTAGATGCATGGATTGATTTCTGGAGTTTCTGTTTCATTTTATTGGTTGACATGTCTGCTTTTGTGCCAGTGCCAGGCTGTTTTTATTGTATTTGCCTTGTAGTATGTGATGCCTCTGGCTTTTTTTTTGTTGTATATTATTTCTTTAGCTATTCATGGTTGCTTGTGTTCCATATGAAGTTTAGCATAGTTTTTTTGTAGATATGAGTAGGATGTTTTAGTATTTTGATTGAGATCACATTGAATCTTTAAATTTCTTTTGGTAGCAGGAAGATTTTGATATTATTTCTTCCAATACATGAACATGGGAGATTTTTTCCATAATTATGTAATCTATTTCTTTCCTTAATGTTTTAAAATTTTCATCATAGATATCTTTCACCTCCTTGGCTAAATTTATTCCTTTATTTAAATTTTTTGTAACTATTTTGTAATGGAACTAATCTTACAAGTTTTTTCTCAGCCATGGCATTGTTTGTGCATTCATTAGCTATTGATTTTTATGCATTAATTTTATACTCTGCCACTTGACCAGACTCTCTTATGAGTTCCAGTAGCTTAGCAGACTCTTTTGGTTCCCCTGTATATAGAATCATGTCTTCTACAAACAGGAATATTTTGACTTGCCCTTTCCAATTTGTATCCATTTGATTTCTTTTTATTTCCTAGTGGCTCTGGCTAAAACTTCCAGAACTATATTGAATATCAATGGTGAAAGTGGGCATCCTTGTCTGGTTCCAGAACTTAGTGGACATGCTTCTAACATGTCCCCATTCAACTAGATGCTGGCTGAGGTTTTGTCATATATTGCCTTGATTGTGTTGAGCAGTGTTCCTCCTATACCCAAATTGCTTAAGATTTTTATCATGATATGATGTTGTATTTTCTCAAATGCTTTCTCTGCATCTATTGTGATAACCATATAGCTATTGTTCCTTAGTTTGTTAGTGTGATGTACCACACTTATTGATTTGTGTATTTTGAGTTATCCCTTCATACCAAGGAGAAATCCCATTTGGTCTGGCTGAATGCTCTTTCTGATGTATTATTGGATTTGATTAGTATTTTGATGAGGACTTTTGCATCTGTGTTCATCAGTGATATTGTTCTATAGTTCCCTTTCTTTGTTGTATGTTTTTCTGGATTTGGAATTAACATGATGCTGGTGTCAAAGAAGGTGTTTGGGAGGATTCTCTCCCTTTAAATTGTTTTGAATAGCTTGAGACGAATTAGAATTAGATGTTCTTTAAAAATCTGGTAGAATTCAGTAGTGAAACCATCCAGTCTTCTGCTGTATATTTGATTTGACATATTGAATTCTTCATTTCTAATGTTTCATTTTTATTTCTCTTCTACATCTTAATCTCATGGGAAAGTTTTTCATCCTTGTCCTGTATGAATTTCTTTAACTCATAAATTTGCTTTCGTTGCTTCTGAGTAATCCTGTGATCATTCTTTTGAATGCCTTTTCAGGCATTTCATCAATCTCTTCATCTTCACATTCTAATATTGAAGTACTTTGATGTTCTTTTATGTTGTCTTCCTTATTCTTTTTTCTTGAATTTCTGCATTTATTTTTAGGCCTTTGTGAAAATACTTGTTGTTTTTCTCCTCTGATGGATTTTATCTGTGAACTCTTCCTCTGTGGCTTAGTGCAGTATCTGGCCTTTCAGTGAATACCCAGAAGCATGTGCTGGGTTTGGCCAGGGAACTCTGGTCAGTGCTCCAATGTGGTGTGAGTATGCAGGATGACACCCAAGTTGGGCACGGTAGATTTCCTCTATTGTCAGCAATGGGGAGAGTATGATCACCTCTGTTGGTGTAATCATACCCTTACCTCTTCTCTTTCAAGGTGATCAGTGCCCAGGGTTAGCCCACAATGGGTACAACCCTTATCTGTACAACCACATGAAACACATGAAGGATCTGTTCATTCCTCAATGTGAGCACAGAACTCTGTGCAATGACCCATTTCAGGCAGTCTGGGAGCTCTGAGTCTCTGGTGCCAGACACAATGATTGCCTAGAGACCCAGCTACATCCTGTGCCTTGTCTTTGATTCACAGAATTCCCATAGTCACAGCATACAAGTCGCAGGGTACAGAGGATCTGCTACACCTGTCTAGCCTGTCCCATCCATGGAGAGAGCAGAGATGTTCCCAGAGACAGCTGCCTTGGGTGCTCTGCCTTGGCATTTTGAGCCCTTTAGCCTTTGATGTGTTGAGAGGATGGGGGCACCTCAGAGTTCCTCATGGGTGCTTAGCCCCCTTTCAACCCTTCTAGCCAGACTCACAGTAAGTGGGGAATGTGAATTTTTCCCTCTGATAAAATCTCTTGGTCGCATTTGTGCATGAGAGCCACTGTAGTCTCTATAAGTGTCAAAATGTCACCTTCTCTTCACCAGTTCTCACTGCCCTTTGGGGAGAAAAAACGTGCTTTTCTTTTGCTGGATTCAATGAGTTCCCTTTCCCGCTCTAGGGCTCCAGGCCAGACTCTAAGACAGTGTGGTCCACAAGGCTCTCCATCAGGCAGTTTCACCAGTGGCACAGGCTGCCACAGTCTGCTCTCTCCTCATTCTCCAAAGTGGTGTCTCCTGTAGTTCCCAGCTTGAGTGTATGTGTGGTTTCTCCACTTGTTGCTCATGTCCACAGCTTCCACATAGCTCTGCAGCATCTCTCTTCCTTCTGTAGAATTTCCAGTGCAAACTTCTCTCCAACTCTCCCCTGGGAATGCATTTCCTCTGCTTTTCTTCTGCCATTTTCCCCTCATTTAAAGCAGCATTTCTTTTTCCTATTCAGCCATGTTGAAATCTGAAAACTTTTTTACTGGCAAAACAAAATGCAAATAGAAGACCACATATCTCTAGAACAAGAATGCTACTGTTTAAAACAAGGCAAGTTACTAAAAGGACCTTTACCATAATTGCTATCTAAACCCTAAACTTCAAACTGACTTTAAGACATTTGAGTTGGAAGAAATAATAAGGGAAATGGCATTTTCAGATGGCAGATGATGACAGAACCACTGATGTTGGACAAATGGGCCAAATCACAGTTAAGTTATCCCAGCCAGGAGCAAGTTTTTGAGAAACATCTGGCTCCATACTCATCCTCTTATTTCTTCCCTGACCTTGTTAATGTTGACGACCATTCAGGTGACAATGAACTAGCTACTCAAATTCCCTGTGACTCAGCTTATTTTGTGAAAAGACTGATATTTTAGGAGTCACGGTATAACCAACGTGTTCTGGAAATTATTCTCTTCCACCTTATGTGTCAACAGCTTCACAGGTTTGAATACTAATAGAATGGTAGGTACAGAGGTGTTTTGTCACTGTTTTGTTCTGCCCTCATATTTCCTGTCTGCTTTCACAGGAAAAAGATTTAAAAATAAGCAGTTAATGAGCTTAGGTCTCCATCATGTGTGTCATTTTTGAAAAGAATTTGTATTAAGGTTTTCCTTAGGATAACACTGTATCTGCCCAAGAAGGAGCAGGACAATTCTACATCACCCTTTGTCTATACATTTATAGAACTAAAGAATCTCATTTAGAAGTCTGTTAGGTGAGAACTTTTTCTAAAGAGACCAATCGGTGTTCTCAGGAATTCTAACAGCCCCGTGACAATTCCTCAGTAATTTCTTCTTTTTTCTTTTTTGGTTCTTTAGATTTTCAGTACTCTAGAAAAAAAAAATCAGGGTCTGCAATCAAACAGGCAACTTGTTAAAAGCGAGAGCCACCACTTTTAAAGAAGAATTGGTTTCGAGTAAAATACAAGAGTACTTCAGAAGTTCCTTGCAAAAATTTCAAGATTCATGTATATGAGGGGCTTCAAAATGTTCAAATGTCACTATGAATGTTAAAAGAAAAGTAAGAAGGAGTAGGGAGTGTGGGAGTTAAGGAGGAAGGGAGGGTATGGTGTAAAGTATAATTATGCTCTTAAGACTACATGTGAAATACAAAATATATGTTATCACAAAAATTAAATGAACAAAAGGAAAGAAGGAGAGGGGTTTCAGAGAGAGAGAAAGGGAGGCAAGTATGGTTATCTTCTTCGAATTTTTTCTATGAAATACATGAAATCTATTATCTTTATATCAATAAAAATTTTAAAAAGGAAAAAAGAGAACTATGCATGGATTTCAAAACATTTTTGCACCACAATAAGACTGCCTTTTTTTTTTTTTTTGACAGGCAGAGTTAGACAGTGAGAGAGAGAAACAGAGAGAAAGGTCTTCCTTTTTCCGTTGGTTCACCCCTCAAGTGGCTGCTACGGCTGGTGTGTTGAGGCCAGCATGCTGCTCCGATCCGAAGCCAGGAGCCAGGTGCTTCCTCCTGGCCTCCCATGCGGGTGCAGGGCCCAAGGACTTGGCCCATCCTCTACTGCACTCCCGGGCTACAGGAGAGAGCCAGACTGGAAGAGGAGCAACCAGGACAGAATCCAGCGCCCCAGCTGGGACTAGAACCCAGGATGCCTGCGCCGCAGGCGGTGGATTAGCCTGGTGAGCCGTGGCGCCAGCCAAAATTGCCTTTTAATTATGTTTTTCTGTGAACTTTTATTCATTTGACAGAGAGAGAGAGAGAGAGAGAGAGAGAGAGAAAGAGAGATTGAGAGACAGAGAGAGCGCACACACACTCACTTCCATATGATAGTTTACTACCCAAATGCTGGCAATAGCTGGGGCTGGACCGGGTTAAGGCTGGGAGCTGGGAACTCAGTCTGTCTCACACCTGGGTAAAAGGGACCCAACTACTTGAGCTATTATCACTGTTGCCTCCCAGTGTCTGCATTAGCAGGAAACTGGAATCAAGAGCAGACCTCGGAACTCAATCCAGCAACTCCAATATGGGATGCAGGCATCCTAAGTGGCCTCTTAACTGATAGTTGAAATGCCCACCCTTAAACTCATATTTTTCATTCTATTTCCACAAATCTTTGAAGTACCCGTGTGTGTGTGTGTGTGTGTGTGTGTGTGTATGGAGATATAGGTAGATTTGAGAGGAAAATATTTTAAGAAGGGAAGAGAGCAAAAGAGAGAACGACAAAGGGAAAGAGAGAGGGAAGGAGGAAGGAGAGAGAGAGATTTATTTTAAGGTATTGATTCATATACTTGTGGGACCAGACAAGTTTGAAATCTGCAGAGAAAGCAGGCAGGAGACCCAAGGAAGGGCTGATGTTGCTGCTAAATTCCAAATACAATCTGGAGGCAGAATCCCCCTTTTCTGGGTATGTTTCTCTTCAAATCTTCAACTATTTATGAGGCCCAAACAGGCTAGAACATAACCTACATTAGTCAGTGTCCTCTGATTTAAATGTAAGCATCATCTGAAAAAAATTCTTCACAGTGACATTTAGATTGTCTACGATCTGGGCTCATAACAAAAATTAATCACAACCACCACATTTAGGATGGTTTATTATGGAAAAACTACATGAAATACATTAAAACCATCCTCTCTGCTGGCCTCTCACTTCTGCAGACTTAATTTTTTTTGGCAAAAATTTGCAAAGTTTAATAATCATTTTTTCTCTATTAAATTTTAAGCCCTCCAACTATATTAATATAACAAATACTTCAAAAAATTGAGAATACTTTTCTGTAAACAAACTTCCTGTCCTGTGACTGTAGTTGGATGGTACACATGTTGAAGAGTGACTCAAGACAAATAGTTGTCTTTCCTGAAGGAAGGTTGTGCTCATCACCCAGCAAATTGTAGAGGTGTTCTTCTGTTGCTCGTCAGCAACTGTCAGTTGACCTCCCTATCCGCTATGTGCTGGGCTTTGTGCTGGACGTTTCCTTTCAGCATCAGTCACCGCTCCGTGGGTATAAAACTAAATTGGAACATCTTTTCCCTGTTGGAGTTGATTTTTTTTCCGCTAAAGTAATTTGCTTTTTTTTTTTTTTTTAAATGTTTTGTCTCTATTCTTCTTTGTTTAGTTCTTTCCTAGAATAATATGCATTGGCTGTTCCCATGACAGAAATTACTTGCTCCTCCCCTCTTCCATTCCAAAAAGGAGTGTAGTGCTGAACTGGTCCGGCATGGTCCTTCTTGCCAGCTCTTTGTTTCTTCATTTTGTTCCCAGATCTCTTGAGGCAAGGATTACAAGAAGTGTGTTGTTTGTGTTTCTGCTTTTTGGCAGCAAAAAAGAGTTGAAGAACACTCCAGTAAGGTTATTTCCTGTGTCTTTAAATTAAAAAATATGTGAAAGTGATGCTTACTTGAGATCTGTGAGAATTTCCAACTACAGCTAAATCTTGGCTCTTGATTCTTCTTCAGTTCTGCAGCAAGGGGGTCTGCCTTACTTCTTGTGAATTTTTCATTTGACTGTGAAGATTCTAAATGCATTCTACCCCCATGGAGGATAAAACTTACATTTTAAAGTGGATATAATTATAGTAAATATCATTTACAGAAGCCTTAATGTCTGATTGCACTGGCTCAACACTTTGCAAATATCGTCTAACCTAATCCTTAGGGCAATTATATAGATTAAGTATCAGATTAAGGAAACTGAGGCAAAGAGATTTACTTAATAAAGTGACTTGTCTAAAAATATTCAGATACTAAGTGACAGCCAGGGCATGAACACATGAGTCTGCTTGACACCAATGATCATGGCCTTGATCATTACAGTAGGTGTTCCGATAATAATAAGACACAGTGCCATTGGCAGGTGATGATGAAGTTCCAGTGATTAAGAGCCAGGCCTCAGACCAGTACTGCTTCTGATCTGTTTTTTTTTTTTTCTCTTGTATTAGTTCTTATTCAGTTGCTCTGCATGAGGATAATAATATTTGTCTTCTTCGCAGGGTTGTTACAGGTAGTAGATGAGTTAATACATGGAAGATACTTAGAACACCATGTGGCATATACCAAATGCTTATTAAATATTAGCTATTCATTTTTTAATTTCTTTTTTAAAATATTTTTTGACAGGCATAGTGGACAGTGAGAGGGAGAGACAGAGAGAAAGGTCTTCCTTTGCTGTTGGCTCACCCTCCAATGGCTGCCGTGGTTGGTGCGCTGCGGCGGGCGCACTGTGCTGATCCGAAGGCAGGAGCCAGGTGCTTATCCTGGTCTCCCATGGGGTGCAGGGCCCAAGCACTTGGGCCATCCTCCACTGCACTCCCGGGCCACAGCAGAGAGCTGGCCTGGAAGAGGGACAACCGGGACAGAATCCGGTGCCCTGACCTGGACTATAACCCGGTGTGCCGGTGCCGCACACAGAGGATTAGCCTATTGAGCTGTGGCGCCAGCCAGCTATTCATTTTTAAAGATTTATTTATTTATGTGAAAGGCTGAGTTACAGAGAGGAAGGGTGGCAGGAGAGACAGAAAGGAAAATCTATTCCATCTACTGATTCACTCCCCAAAGCAGTACTTGGGACATCCTCTGCTGCTTTCCCACATGCATTAAAAGAAAGCTGGACCAGAATGGGGCAGCTAGTACTCAAACAGGTACTCTATATGGGACGATGGTGTTATAGGCAGCAGTTTAACATGCTGTGCTATAATTCTGGCCCCTAAATGTTAGCTATTCTTACTATGAAAGTGTATAAAGCTTTGCCGTTAGGATGCCAAGTTTTTGGTTTCCCTTTTAGTTAAATCAATAATCTTACATTTAGCTGCTAATGACATTTAGATTAAGGCTGTGTCTACATGATGCCAAAGGACAAAAGAAAGGTCATTTTGGAAACGAGTCAAGCCAGTTGCCAATTTAGTGAAAAATATTAGACTCATTATTTGGCGTCCTGAGGGACAAAAGCAACAGCTCTTTTTGTAACATAGCCTTTGAAAATCCTTTCAATTGGTTGCATGATTAAGTTGAAGGAAAATTTCAATTTATTAAGAAGAATAGAGAAAGGAAAAGTGGGGTGGGGAAGTTAAGACTTTTTTCCAATGTAGTTCAGTACTTTGTGCCCTCTCTAAGCATAGTGCAGAAAGTTTTGGAGCAAAATCAAGGGGCAGTTTCCCAAGAGTGCTTGAGGTGATATGGGCATCTCAAGAAAATGATCAATGTTTTATATTCAGTTTTTTGTTGTAATTAGTGAGTTAAAGTTATTTCCTTAGCTGTTACCTAAGGAGATCACACAGCACTTGCTTTGCAGTGGGAACCTTGTGAGTGCATTTGATATACAGATAGGAGCACCATGCTAGTGAGACTATTCATCTTTTTAGAATGTTCCACCTAATTATAAATGTTGTATATTATTAAATGTATATACTTTCACAAGGTTTCTATAATTTTAACAACAAAGCTTGCAAATATTGTATAAAACTAGGAGTATACTATAATACTCATGTCTTAAATTTAGATCTTTGATCCATCTTGAGTTGATTTTTATATAGGGTGAGAGGTATGAATCTAATTTCATTCTTCTATACATATACATCCAGTTTTGCCAGTGGCATTGTTGAAGAGATTATTCTACTCCACTGTAAGATCTGAGAACTTTTGTCAAAAATCAGTTGGTTATGTGTACATGGATTAATTTCTGTACTCTCTGTTTTGTTCCATTGATCTATTTGTCATTAAGACCTGAGACTATTACAGTATTATTCACGGTAAATAAAAGTGTGGTGTGTGTGTACAATGGAGTGTTATTCATCCATGGAAAGAATGAAATCCTGTCATTTGCCACAGGGTGGGTGGAACTGGAGTCTGTAGTGTTGGGTGAAGTGGACCAGACATACAAAGCTAAATACCACATGTTCTACCTGATATGTGGAAGCTAAAAATACTCAATTTGAACATAGCCCATGATAAATAGATGCTGAAAGAGGTGGGGAGGATAGAAGGAGTTTGGATAATGGGCACCAAATCAGAGTTACATTGAAGAAATTAGTCCCAATAGTTGTATGAAACAATGGAGGTAACATAGATCACAATAATCTTACATATTTTATAAGCAAGTAGAAGAAACTTCAAGACTGTAATTATAAAGTGATGTCAAAGAAGATAAAATGTTAATTACCATGATTTGATCAGTATTGAAATATCAACATTGTGCCAGCGCCGCGGCTCACTTGGCTAATCCTCCACCTGCGGCGCCAGTACCCCGGGTTCTAGTCCTGGTTGGGGCACCGGATTCTGTCCTGGTTGCTCCTCTTCCAGTCCAGCTCTCTGCTGTGGCCTGGGAAAGCAGTGGAGGATGGCCCAAGTGCTTGGGCCCTGCACTCGCATGGGAGACCAGGAGGAAGCAGCTGGCTCTTGGCTTTGAGATTGGCACAGCCCTCTGGCCACAGTGCGCTGGTCGTAGTGGCCGTTTGAGGGGTGAAGCAATGGAAAGGAAGACCTTTCTCTCTGTCTCTCTCTCTCTCACTGTCCACTCTGCCTTTCAAGAAAAAAAAAGTAATATCAACATTGTGACATAAATAGTTATTGTTAATAAAAAGCTTTTAAAAACACTAAAAAACTAGGAGTATATATAAAAGCATAAAGAATAGATATTGTTGGGACCAGTGCTGTGGTGTAGTAGGCTAAGCCTCCATGTGCAGTGCCAGCATCCCATATAGCACTGATCTGGAAAGCAGTGGAAGATGGCCCAAGTGCTTGGACCCCTGCACCTATGTGGGAGATGTGGAAGAAGCTCCTGGATTCATTTGGATTGGCCCAGCTCTGCCATTGAGGCCATTTGGGGGTGAAACAATGAATGGAAGGCCTTCCTCTCTGTCTCGCCCTCTCTTTGTCTGTAAACGCTACCTCTTAAATTCATAAATAAATCTTAAAAAAGAATAAATATTGTGTATAAACTTACAATAATATATTGGTGCATTTATCTCTAGTAAACAGTTATATTAAAATATTTACATGGACTAGGAATGTAGGCAAGTGCATGATAAAATGAAAAATTTGATTACCCATGTCAGACCAAGAATGGTGTTAGATTCAGGCCTGACTCAGGGACAATATAGTCTGCCAGACTCTCCCTCTGGCTATGTCCATGTGGCAGAGGCTGCTACAGTCTGATCTCACCTTACTCTCCAAAGCTGACACTTTCGCTGGCTCTTGGCTGTTGGGGGTCACATGTTGCGTCTGTGCTTATTGCTGTGGGTCCTCACCTTCCATACCGATCCATGGCATTCCTATTCCTTCCATAGAATTTCCAGTGTAGTTTTCTCTCTAACTCTCCCCTGAGAATGTACTTCCTCCACTTTTTTTTTTTTTTACTATTTACTCCTAGTGTAGAGTAGTACATCCTTCCCTATTCCGCCATCTTGGAATTTGCCGTCTCACTGCTCTTGGGAAAATGTCTAAGGAAAGCAGTAGAGATTTCTATTTAAAAATTTCTATTAAGAAAAGGGAACAATTTCTATTAATGGATGGAAATTTAAGAATTGACTACCTACTGGAAATGGCAGTGATGTCACAGTTATTATTTGAGGCCACTCCTGTACTGGTGCCTGACTAATTCTCCACAGCTCTTTTCTTGATCTATACAAAAAGGCATCATGTTATTTAAGGTTGAATTTCAGAAAAAAAAGAATTCGTTTCTTTTTCTCACAGGCTAAAAACCCTCTTGGGACTCCTTGGGGGATGCTTAACAAATAAACTTTGAGCGCAGTCAGGTGGTACCAGACTTTCCTCCTTTAGGGAAGACTGTGATGAGGCCAGCTGGCAGGTACAGTTGCAGAGCAAGCCAAACCTTCCGTCACAATCCTAACAGATCAGCCTTTCCATTATGTCTCTAGGAGGCTTTGGGGGTTCAAGGTCATTGTCCTCTTTGCAGCAATCTTCATGTCTGTGATTTCAGATGTCTGAGATACTCTCATAGGCAAATAAATTATGGTATCCAGTTAATGGTCCGTACCTGAGGCCTGGGGGTAGTAGGTCAGTGTAACATGTATGGACTGTGGTTGGATTCTGTGAGTTATGCTTCTTTACATAGTTCCTTAACATGGGAACATAAATTTTTGAATACCAGATGTGGCAAAAAACAACTTACAGCTTTTGTTTGTTGAAGAAGAGGAGGAGACTTTGAATACATTTTCCCTACAGGTGGCCTCTGATTCTTCCACTGATCCTGGCACATGGTGTGAGGGAAAAGGTAGTGCTAAAGACACCAGTGAAGGAGAGCATCGTGCCTTATTCTGGTTGGCTTTTCTGTCTTGTGGGTCCTTGGCCCATTTTTCTATCCACTGGATGAACTATAGACAGAGCCTTATGAACCATTCAGTAGCATTCAAAGCAATGATTATTACTCTGAGGCATCTCACTAATACTTTGAATCACTCCAGTTGAGAAAGAGGCGAGTTCTAACTTTTCCATGGTCTCAGAAGCAGTTGATAGCCAGGTGGAAGAACTGGGTCTCTTGGCCTCTAACACACTGTGCTTTCCATTATATCATGTTGTGTATCTGGGATTATGAGCAGAAATAAATTACCATAACAAGACACTTTTAAATTTTGTTTTCTTTTCTTCTCTCTTTTTTTTTTTTGGACAGGCAGAGTTAGAGAGAAAGAGAGATAGAATTTTTTTTTAAGATTTATTTATTCAAAAGGCAGAGTGAAAGACGGACAGAGAGAAAAAGATCATCTATTCAGTGAACCAAAGAATAAATGAACCAAATGGCTGTGGTGGTCTGGTCTGGGCTAAGCTGAGGCCAGAAGCCTGGATGTCTTTCAGAGTCTCCCACATAGGTGGCAGAAGTCCAAGTACTTGGGCTATCTTCTCTTGCCTTCCCAGGCACATTAGCAGGGAGATGGCTTGAAAATGGAGCAGTTGGGACTTTACCAGCTGTATGGGATCCAGCCTTGCAGGTGGTTGAATAACCCACTCTGCCACAGTGCTGGCCTGATTTTGTATTTTATATTCATCTGTACTTTCACTTCATGTATCATGATTCAAAAGAGAACCATTAATAAGAACTTTTCTTGCAAGGTAATTAAAAGTAGATACATGTGAAAGTTCTAAGGTTGTAAACACGTTTGTGTAGATATTGAAGCTGAGCCCCTACTGTTAACACTTTTAATGTAGATTGTATCAAGCCCCAACATCTGTCTTCCTTAGCTTAAAGTTCCTCTGCAAAGAGTGGATCATTACACAATATATAATAGTAAACATGTATGAGTGTAAAGCTAGAGCCAAGACCCTGAATATTGCAAACATACACATTGCCCCTATAATTAACATCTCAGTGTCAGCTTCTGATATGAGAGCTTTGCAGGAAATCACAGGCCCTGATCAAAGTAATATCCAATTTACCTCCAGGCCCAAGCAGAGAAGAGCCCAGCTTTGCCATTTCAAAAGAAGCATGCTGGACCCTATCACTGTGCAATCAAAGGAAAGCCTTGTACACTGTGGCTTACCGGAGGCCCCTAACAGAAGCTAATCATGCCCTGTTGTACCTCCACATTAAACTGTAAGATTCATTGCTTTTAATTCCTCTGGGATTCTGGAAATCAAGTGATGGATGCCTGCCTCCTTTCTCTGCACATTGTAAATAAACTCCTACTTTCCCCACCACCCCATGTCAGTAATTGGCTTCTTGTGTGCAGGGAGCAAATTGAGCTTATGAGGTTCTATAGCAATTTCTCTGAACAGTTTTCAGAATGTTCTATAACAAATCAAGAGTACTTCAAAAAGTTAAAAGAAATGCCTATTTGGGGCCAGCGCCACGGCTCAATAGGCTAATCCTCCGCCTTGTGGCGCCGGCACACCAGGTTCTAGTCCTGATTGGAGCACCGGATTCTGTCCCAGTCGCTCCTCTTCCTGTCCAGCTCTCTGCTGTGGCCCGGGAGTGCAGTGGAGGATGGCCCAAGTGCTTGGGCCCTGCACCCCATGGGAGACCAGGAGAAGCACCTGGCTCCTGGCTTCGGATCAATGTGGTGCACCGGCCGCAGCGCGCCAGCTGCAGTGACCATTGGAGGGTGAACCAACAGGAAAAGGAAGACCTTTCTCTCTGTCTCTCTCTGTCTCACTGTCCACTCTGCCTTTCAAAAAAATAAAAAATAAGCCGGCGCCGCGGCTCACTAGGCTAATCCTCCACCTTGCGGCACCAGCACATCGGGTTCTAGTCCTGGTCAGTGCGCCGGATTCTGTCCCGGTTGCCCCTCTTCCAGGTCAGCTCTCTGCTGTGGCCCGGGAGGGCAGTGGAGGATGGCCCAAGTGCTTGGGCCCTGCACCCCATGGGAGACCAGGATAAGTACCTGGCTCCTGCCATCGGATCAGCGCGGTGCACCGGACGCAGTGCGCCAGCTGCGGCGGCCATTGGAGGGTGAACCAACGGCAAAAGGAAGACCTTTCTCTCTGTCTCTCTCTCACTGTCCACTCTGCCTGTCAAAAAAAAATAATAATAAATAAATAAAAAAAGAAAAGAAATGCCTATTTGGGCCAGTGCTGTGGCGCAGTGGGTTAATGCCCTGACCTGAAGTGCTGGCTTCCCATATGGACACCAGTTCAAGACCTGGCTGCTCCGCTTCCAGGCTAGCTCTCAGCTATGGCCTGGGAAAGCAGTAGAAGATGGCCCAAGTCCTTGGGCCCCTGTACCCATGTGGGAGATCCAGAATAAGCTCCTGGCTCCTGGCTTCGGATCGGCAGAGCTCCGGCCGTTGCGGCCAATTGGGGAGTGAACCATCGAATGGAAGACCCCTCTCTCTCTCTGCCTCTCCTCTCTCTACGTAACTCTCACTTTCAAATAAATAAGCAAATCTTAAAAAAAAAAAAAGAAATGTCTATTAAGAAAAATGTGAGGACAGATTTCAATTTTTTTTTATGATTGTTATTTTATTTTATTATTTTTTAAACTTTTATTTAATGCATATAAATTTCCAAAGTACGACTTATGGATTACAATGGCTTCCCCCCCATACCGTCCCTCCCACCCACAACCCTCCCCTTTCCCACTCCCTCTCCCCTTCCATTCACATCAAGATTCATTTTCGATTATCTTAATATACAGAAGATCAGCTTAGTATACATCAAGTATGGATTTTAACAGTTTGCTCCCACATAGAAACATAAAGTGAAAAATAATAGATGATTTTTTTTTAAATGATGATGAAATCAGATCAGACCTATTGTCATGTTTAATCCCAGTGAGAGTCAAGTTGGGAATTGATAATTTCTTTTCTTTTTTTTTTTTTTTTTTTTTTTTTTTACAGAGGATCAGTTTAGTATGCATTAAGTAAAGATTTCAACAGTTTGCACCCCCATAGAAACACAAAGTGAAATATATTGTTTGAGTACTCATTATAGCATTAAATCTCAATGTGCAGCACATTAAGGATAGAGATCCTACATGAGGAGTAAGTGCACAGTGACTCCTGTTGTTGACTTTACCAATTGACACTCCTGTCTATGGCATCAGTAATCTCCCTATGCTCCAGTCATGAGTTTCCAAGGCTATGGAAGCCCTCTGAGTTCTCCGACTCTTATCTTGTTTAGACAAGGTCATAGTCAAAGTGGAGGTTCTCTCCTCCCTTCAGAGAAAGGTACCTCCTTCTTCGATGACCTGTTCTTTCCACTGGGATCTCACTCGCAGAGATCTTTTGCCAGAGTGTCTTGGCTTTCCATGCCTGAAATACTCTCATGAGCTTTTCAGCCAGCTCCGAATGCCTTTAGGGCTGATTCTGAGGCCAGAGTGCTATTTAGGACATCTGCCATTCTATGAGTCTGCTGAGTATCTCACTTCCCATGTTGGATCACTCTCCCCTTTATTTACTCCATCGGTTAGCGTTAGCAGGTACTAGACTTGTCTATGTGCTCCCTTTGACTCCCAGTCCCTCCACCATGACCAACTGTGAACTGAAACTGATCACCTGGAACAGTGAGATGGCATTGGTACATGCCACCTCGATGGGATTGAATTGGAATCCCCTGGTATGCTTCCAACTCCACCACTTGGGGCAAGTCAGCCTGAGCATGTCCCAAATTATACATCTCTTCCCTCTCCCATTCCCACCACCATGTTCAACAGGGATCACATTTCAGTTAATTTTCAACACTTAAGAATAACTGTGCATCAATTACAGATCTAAACCAGTCATATTAAGTAGAACAGATAAAAAAACTACCAAGAGGGATAATGTATTAAGTTGTTCATTAACAGTCAGGGCTATGCTGATCAAGCCACCGTTTCCCATAGTGTCCACCTCACTCCAACAGGTTTCCCTCTTGGTGTTCAGTCAGTCGTCACCGATCAGGGAGAACATATGGTATTTGTCCCTTTGGGACTGGCTTATTTCACTCAGCATGATGTGTTCCAGATTCCTCCATTTTGTTGCAAATGACTGGATTTTGTTGTTTCTTACTGCGGTATAGTATTCTAAAGAGTACATATCCCATAATTTCTTTATCCAGTCTATCGTTCATGGGCATTTAGGTTGGTTCCAGATCTTAGCTATTGTGAATTGAGCTGCAATAAACATTAGGGTGCAGACCTCTTTTTTGTTTGCCAATTTAAATTCCTTTGGGTAAATTCCAAGGAGTGGGATGGCTGGGTCGAACGGTAGGGTTATCTTCAGGTTTCTGAGGAATCTCCAGACTGACTTCCATAGTGGCTTGACCAGTTTGCATTCCCACCAACAGTGGGTTAGTGTCCCTTTTTCCCCACATCCTCGCCAGCATCTGTTGTTGGTAGATTTCTGCATGTGAGCCATTCTAACCGGGGTGAGGTGAAACCTCATTGTGGTTTTGATTTGCATTTCCCTGATTGCTAGTGACCTTGAACATTTTTTCATGTGCCTGTTGGCCATTTGGATTTCCTCTTTTGAAAAATGTCTATTGAGGTCCTTGGCCCATCTCTTAAGTGGGTTGTTGGTTTTGTTTTTGTGGAGTTTCTTGATCTCTTTGTAGATTCTGGTTATTAACCCTTTATCTGTTGCATAGTTTGCAAATATTTTTTCCCATTCTATCGGTTGTCTCTTCACTCTCCTGACTGTTTCTTTTGCAGTACAGAAACTTCTCAATTTGATGCAATCCCAATAGTTGATTTTGGCTTTGACTGCCTGTGCCTCCCGGGTCTTTTCCAGAAATTCTTTGCCTGTGCCAATATCTTGAAGGGTTTCTCCAATGTTCTCTAGTAACTTGATGGTGTCAGGTCGTAGATTTAGGTCTTTAATCCATGTTGAGTGGATTTTTGTGTAAGGTGTAAGGTAGGGGTCTTGCTTCATGATTCTGCACGTGGAAATCCAATTTTCCCAGCACCATTTATTGAATAGACTGTCCTTGCTCCAGGAATTAGTTTTAGATCCTTGATCAAATATAAGTTGGCTGTAGATGTTTGGGCTGATTTCTGGTGTTTCAATTCTGTTCCATTGGTCTATCCATCTGTTTCTGTACCAGTACCATGCTGTTTTAATGACAACTGCCCTGTAGTATGTCCTGAAATCTGGTATTGTGATGCCTCCGGCTTTGTTTTTGTTGTACAAGATTGCTTTAGCTATTCGAGGTCTCTTGTGCCTCCATATAAATTTCAGCACCATTTTTTCCAGATCTGAGAAGAAGGTCTTCGGTATCTTGACTGGTATTGCATTGAACCTGTAAATTGCTTTTGGGAGAATGGACATTTTGATGATATTGATTCTTCCAATCCATGAGCATGGAAGATTTTTCCATTTCTTGGTATCCTCTTCTATTTCTTTCTTTAAGGTTTTGTAATTTTCATCATAGAGATCTTTAACGTCCTTGGTTAAGTTTATTCCAAGGTATTTGATTGTTTTTGTAGCTATTGTGAATGGGATTGATCTTAGAAGTTCTTCCTCAGCCATGGCATTGTCTGTGTATACAAAGGCTGTTGATTTTTGTGCATTGATTTTATACCCTGCTACTTTGCCAAACTCTTCTATGAGTTCCAATAGTCTCTTAGTAGAGTTCTTTGGGTCTCCTAAATAAAGAATCATGTCATCTGCAAAGAGGGATAGTTTGAGTTCTTCCTTCCCAATTTGTATCCCTTTAATTTCTTTTTCTTGCCTAATAGCTCTGGCTAGAACCTCCAGAACTATATTGAATAGCAGTGGTGAGAGTGGGCATCCCTGTCTGGTTCCAGATCTCAGTGGAAATGCTTCCAACTTTTCCCCATTCAATAGGATGTTGGCCGTGGGTTTTTCATAGATTGCTTTGATTGTATTGAGGAATGTTCCTTCCAAACCCAGTTTGCTTAGAGTTTTCATCATGAACGGGTGTTGTATTTTATCAAATGCTTTCTCGGCATCTATTGAGATAATCATATGGTTTTTCTTCTGCAGTCTGTTAATGTGGTGTATCACATTGATTGTTTTGCGCACATTAAACCATCCCTGCATACCAGGGATAAATCCCACTTGGTCTGGGTGGATGATCTTTCTGATGTGTTGTTGCATTCTATTGGCGAGAATTTTATTGAGGATTTTTGCATCTATGTTCATCAGGGATATTGGTCTGTAATTCTCTTTCAGTGCTGCATCTTTCTCTGGCTTAGGAATTAAGGTGATGCTGGCTTCAAAAAAAGAATTTTGGAGGACTCCCTCTTCTTCGATTGTTCTGAATAGTTTGAGAAGAATTGGAGTTAATTTTTTTTCATGCCACAATATACTTATTTTTAAATTGAAATTCCATGAAAATTTTGATGCATACTTTTTATTGTTAATTTTATTTAAGGTATACATATTTCATGTATTTCATATAAGCAGATTTAGGACCATAGTGATAGTTCTCACTCTACCACCCATGGTCTTACCCTCCTTCCTCTTCCCTCTCCAATTCCCACTCTTAATTTTTACAAAGCTCTATTTTCAGTTTACTTTATACTCATAAGATAAACCCTACACTAAGTAAAAGGTTCAAAAAATTCTATGAAGAAAAAAATATTGCTCTTCAACAGTAGAGACAAAGGCTGTAAATGATCAAGGAATCTCAAAATGTCAATTTTACTACAATACATTATATTTTAGGTACTTCATTAGTTACCGCAGATCAAGGAAAATATACAATATCTTTCTTTTTTTTGGACTGGCTTATTTCATTAAGTATAAAGGTTTTCCATTTGCATCCATTTTGTTGCAAAAGACAGGATTTCTTTTTTTTAATTGCTGAGTAGTATTTCATAGGGTATATATGTATCATATTTAAAAAAAATTTTAAAGTTATAAAAGTTTCATGTATTTCACATATACAGGGAAGATATGGTGGGAAGTATCCATGTGTTCCTAAATTTGTATATATGAAATTTTCCTGGACCTTCTGCAAGCACTTGTTTTATGTTTAGATGTCATAAATAGTGACACAAATATTAGATGGAATAACTGCATAGCTGGCTGAGCATTTGTACTCTGTAGTGCAGTCACAGATTTTGATTTCATTGTTACCACTGTTGTTCTTAAAATGTCTTACCTTTTATAAGAGCCTTTGGGAAAAATCTCCAGGGGCAAACCTCTGATGTTTGCAGCCAGTAGCTTGATCATTGACCTGCATTCACTGAGTGAAGTAATGGAAAATATTAAAGTGTATCATGAGTTTTTTGTGGTTTGAGGAATCCACAAAGTTGGCAACTAAGTTTGATATTCAAATGAAACACCCTGGGAAATTCGATAGGGCTTAGCAAGGCAACCTGGAGTCTCAGCTAACTTCTGCGAGTTACTGTAAAGAAACCCTAAGTATTCTAACATTAGAGCACATTATTCAGGAACTTAAAGATATATTCTTAGAGCAGCACCTCAAAGCTCTTCAATGCTTATCTCTGGTATCCTCGGTCATGGGACAGCTGAAATTCAGTATATCAGAGGAGTACCATGCTGACATGTACAGAAATGACTTATCCAATCCTGACACTCTCTCAGCAGGGCTTCATTGTTTGAGGCTGAAATGGAAACACAGAGGCAAAGATACAGATCTTTCATTCACCATTTATGAACTTCTCGATCTGAGTGACATCAAATTTTTTCCTAATGTATATGTCGTACTGAAAGTGTTGTGTATTCTTCCTGTGATAAAGGTTGAGAATGAGCACTATGAAAATGGATGAAAGCATCTCAAAGATTACCTGAGGAACACTTTAACAGGCCATAGGTCAAGTAACTTGGCTTTGCTTAATATAAATGTTGATATAAAACATGATCTAGGTTTAAAGGTGGATACATACATCAAACTCTTCACAACTAAGTCAGAGCTTCCTACAGATCATTCAGAACCCATTGAAAATACTTAAGAAACTTTAAAAATAGACTTGTATTTGACATATGTAGGTCACTTAATCAATGAATAACTTTGCCTTTAGGCCTCCTATTTAATATGTTAGCCATTGATAATCTCCCTAATTAAATGGCTTCTGTTAAGCTCCCATCCTTGGACTATCTCTTAGTTCTTCCAGAAGGTAGCATTGGAAGTGCCACATTCCACTTGTATTTCTCTGCTAGTGGAACCCTGGAATTATTTCAATTAGGTCATTTTAGACATATCATTAATTATCTCTGTGGATCCAACCGTCAGGTTTGAATTAGCAGTGTTTTGAAGAAGTAAATTTTGAGGATGTGTGAGAGGAAGAAATAGATTTAAAAAAATTTACAATGAAGTCCACAATTGACCTTTGACTCATATCTAATAAGAGTTAAAAATCTGAAGTGGACGATTACCAAAGAGAGTTAGTGATCTCACCACACAAGGAATTTAGGGGAAATTTTGTCTTGATCAAATCAGTCTAAGGAATAAGTTAACAGTAGAAGAAACTACCGTTGTCATTCTGTATCTGGATGTTTACATTTCTTTGTTGAATCTACATCTTTCTAGCAGGTTTATGTTGAACATTTGCGTTTAATGATCAATTCAGTGTCAGAGGCCATGGTTACTGAATACTGACTTATCTGTTTTCTTCTGTCTTCTTCCATGACTCTACTCCCTTGTCTACATACATTTCATATATACAAATTTAGGAACATAGTGATTCTCTGCACCCTACCTCCTATCCATATTCCCATCCTTCTTCCTTCTTCCTTCTCCCTCTCCCATTCCCATTCTTAATTTTTACAAAGATCTATTTTCAATTAATTTAATACTCATAAGATTAACCCTTCACTTAAATAAAGAGTTCAACAAATAGTATGAAGAAAAAAGAAGAAAAAATAAAAACACACAAACAAAAAAACATTGTTATTCAACAGTCAAGACAAGGGCTGTTTAAAATCATCACATCACAAAGTGTCAATTTTACTCCTATGGATTACCTTTTAGGTACTCTATTAGTTACCACAGATCAGAGAGAACATATGGTATTTGTCTTTTAGGAATGGCATATTTCACTAAGTATGGTGGTTTCCAGTTACATCTATTTTGTTGCAAATTACAGGATTTCATTTTTTACCACTCTGTACTAATCCAGAGTGTACATATACACCATAATTTCTTTATCCAGTCTTCAATTTGTGGACATTTGGGTTGATTCCATATATTAACTATTGCAAATTCAATTGCAATAAATATGAAGGTACAGATACCTTTTTCATATGCTGATTTCATTTTCTATAGGTAAATATCTTGGAGTGGGATGGCTGGGTCATACGTCACATCTATATTCAGATTTGTGAGGTATCTCCATACTGTCTTCCACAGTGGCTGTCCAACTTTACATTCCCACCTACAGTGGATTAGGGTACCCTTTTCTCCATATCCTGGCCAGCATTTGTTGTTTGTTGATTTCTGTATGAAAGCCATTCTAACTGTGGTGAGGTGAAACCTCACTGTGGTTTTGGTTTGCATTTCCCTTATAGCTAGTGATCCTGAGCTTTTTTTCATGTGTCTGTTGACCATTTGAATTTCCTCTTTTGAAAAATGTCTGTTCAGGTCCTTTTCCTGTTTCTTAGCTGGATTAATTATTTTGTTATTATTCAGTTTCTTGAGCTTTTTATAGATTCTGGAAATTAATCCTTTATCAGTTGCATAGTTTGTAAATATTTTCTCCCATTCTGACAGTTACCTCTTCACTTTGCTGGGAGTTGTTTTACAGTGAAGAGGCTTCTCAGCTTTATGGAATTCCATCTGCCAAATTTGGCTTTGATTGCCTATGCTTCTGGTGTCTTTTCCAAGGAGTCTTTCCCTCTGCCAATGTTTTGTAGGGTTTCCACAATGTTTTCTCATGATTTGATGGTATCAGATTGTAGATTTAGGTCTTTGATTCACTTTGAGTGATTTTTTTGTGTAAGGTGTAAGGTAGGGGTCTTGTTCTATACTTCTGCATGTCCAAGCACTATTTGTTGAAGAGATTGTCTTTGCACTAGTGATTAATTTTTGCTTCTTTGTCAAAGATAAGTTGGTTGTTGATGCATGGATTAATTTCTGGAGTTTCTATTCTGCACCATTGGTCTACATGTCTGTTTTAGTGCCAGTACCAGGCTGTTTTGATATAACTGCCCTGTAGTATGTCTTGAGATCTGGTATTGTGATGCCTCTATCTTTGTTTTTGTTGTATAAGATTGCTTTAGCTATTTGGGGTCTCTGTGTTTCCATATGAATTTTAGCATCATTTTTCTAGATATGAGGACTGTTGTTGATATTTTGACTGGATCACATTGACTCTAAATTGCTTCGGTAGTTTTGTAATTTTTATGATACTGATTTTTCCAATCCATGAACATGGAAGATTTTTCCATTTTGCTGTGTCTTCTTATGTTGCTTTCTTTAATGTTTTGCAATTTTCATCATAGAGGTCTTTGATGTACTTGGTTAAATTTAATCCAAGGTATTTAATTTTTTTGTAGCTATTGTGGATGTGGGATATCAGTTTGTCATAAACTGCCTTGATTATGTTTAAGAATGTTCCTTCTATATCCAATTTGCTTAAGGTTTTCATCATGAAAGAATGTTATATTTTATCAAATTATTTCTCTGCATGTATTGAGATCATCATGTTTTCTGTTCTTTAATTTGTTAATGTGATGTATCATATTTATTGATATGCAGATGTTGAACCACCCCTGCATACTAGGGGTAAATTTCACTTGATCTGGGCAGATGATCTTTCTGATGTGTTGTTGGATTACACTGGCTGGTAGTTTGTTGAGGATTTTTGCATCTACATTCATCAGAGAAATTACAGTTCTTCTTCTCTGTCATTTCTTTTTCAGGTGTAGGAATTAATGTAATGCGGGCTTTATAGAAGGAGTTTGGGAGGATACTCTCCCTTTACATTGTTTAAATAGCTCAAGAAGAATTGGAATTAGTTCTTTAACTCTCTGATAAAATTCAGCACTGAAGTCATTGGGACCTAGTCTTTTATTTGTTGGGAGTGTCCATATTACTGATTCAATCTCTGTGTTGATTATTACAGAGAGAGAGAGAGAGAGAGAGAAAGGTCCTTCATCTACTGGTTCACCCCCCAATTGCCCTCAATGGCTGGAGCTGTGCCGACCTGAAGCTGGGGCCAGGAGCCTCATCCAGGTTTCCCATGCAGGTACAGGGGCCCAAGGACTTGGGCCATCTTTCATTGCTCTCCCAGGCCACAGCAGAGAGCTGGATCGGAAGTGGAGCAGCCAGGACTCAAACTGACACCCATATGGGATGCCAGCACTGTAGGCTGCAGCTTAACCCACTACGCCACAATGCCAGCCTCTCCCATAAGTTTTGATACTATGTATTGTCATCTGCATTTATTTCCAGTAATTTTTTATTTCTCTTTTGATTTCTTCTATGACCCACTGGTCATTCAGGAGCTTGTTGTTCAGTCTCCATGTATTTGTATATGTTCTAGAGATTCTTGAATTGTTGATTTCCTGCTTGAATCCATTGTGATCAGAAAAGATGCATGGTATGATTTTGATTTTTTTGAATTTTGCTGATACTTTCTTTATGGCTCAGTATATGGTCTCAGTATATGGTCCTAGAGAAAGTTCCATGTGCTGATGAGAAGAATGTGCATTCTGTAATTATGGGGTGAAAAGCTCTGAAGATATTGGTTAGGTCCACTTGCTCCATAGTTTTGATTAGTTTTGCTATTTATTTGTTGATCTATCTGGTTGATCTATCCAGTGATGAAGGTTGGCTGTTGAAGTCCCCCATTAGTATTGTATGAAGTCTATGTCTTCCTTTACATTCATTAGCATTTATTTTAAATAGCCAGGCACCCTATAATTGGGTGAATATATATTTATTATTACATATGCCTGTTGAATTGATACCTTAATCATTACATAGTGCCCTTTTCTGTGTCTTTTAACAGTTTTTGTGTTAAAGACTATTTTGTCTGAGAGTAAGAGGGCTACACCTTCCCTTTTTTGCTTTCTGTTAGTATGGAATATCTTTTTCCATCCTTTCACTTTTAGTCTACATCTATCTTTGTTGTTGAGATGTGTTTCTTGTAGGCAGCAAGTAGATGGGTCTTGTTTTTTTAAGTCATTCAGCTAAGTCTGTAACTTTTGATTGGAGAGTTGAGGCCATTTACTTTCAAGATGACTATTAATAAGTAACGAAATGGCCCTGCCATTTTTCCATAATTATCCCTATTTTTTACTTTGGATTTCTTTTGTACTTTTACTTGCAGATATTCTGCCTTAACCTTCTCTCATAATGATGGTTATCTTTCTGTGTTTCTCAAACGTCTTTTGTAAGGCTGAATGAGTGGTGACAAATTCTGTCAATTTTTGTTTGTTATGAAAGTTCTTTATTTTGCTTCATTCATGAATGATAACTCTGCAGGCTACTGTATTCTGGATCGACAGTTTTTTTTTTTTTTTATAAGAGTTGGAATATATCTCCCCATTCTCTTCGAGCCTGCAGGATTTCTGATTAGTCAACTATAAGTCTAATTGGAATTCCCCTGAAAGTAATCTGGTGTTTCTCTGATGCACATTTTAGAATCTTTTCTGTATGGTTTACTGTGGAAAGTTGAATACAATGTGTCATGGTGAAGATCTTCTCTGGTCATGTCTGTTAGGAGTTCTATGTGCTTCCTGTACTTGGATGTTGTTTTCTTTCTCCAAATTAGGGAAGTTTTCTGTAATTATTTAACTAAATAGGCCATTTAGTCTATCATCTCTATTAAGACCTACAGGTACTCCTAAGATCTATACGTTAGGTCATTTGATAGTATCCAGTCAATCTCCAACACTATTTTTAAGTTTTCTAATTTCTTTTTTTATTTTTTTTCTCTGACTGAAAGATATCCTAGGATTTGTCTTCTAGCTCAGTTATTCTTTCTTGTGCCTCACCAAGTCTTGTTAAGGCTTTCCACTGTATTTTTTATTTGACATATTAATTCTTAATTTCTAATACTTCAGTTTGGTTTCTCTTCAAAATTTATATCTCATGGAAAATTTTTCATCCATGGTATGTATGGAATTATTTAACTTGGGAGTTTGTTACTCATTGCTTATGAGTAATTCTATAACTATTCTTTTGAAACCCATTACAGGCATTTCATGAATCTCTTTTCATCACATTCTGTTCTTTTTTTTTTTTAAAGATTTTATTTATTTATTTGAGAGGTAGAGTTACAGTGAGAGGGAGAGACAGAGAGAAAGTCTTCCTCCACTGGTTCATGCCCCAAATGGCCACAATGGCTGGAGCTGAGCCGATCCGAAGCCAGGAGCCAGGTGCTCCTTCCTGGTCTCCCACACACGTGTGGGGGCCCAAGCACCTGGGCCATCCTTCCACTGCTTTTGCAGGCCATAGCAGAGAGCTGGACTGGAAGAGGGGCAGCCAGGATGAGAACTGGCGCTCACATGGGATGCTAGCACTGCAGGCAGTGGATTAACCCATTGCACCATGGAGCTGGCCCCCACATTCTATTCTTTAAGTATTGTTTTGTTTCTTTGGGTGGGACATGCTGTTTTCCTTTTTCTTATTTCTTGAATTTCTATGTTTATTTTAGGCATCATTGGAAATATTTATAGTTTTTTCCTTTGATGATGGTGTTTATCTTTGAACTATGCTTCTGTGGCTTAGTAGAGTGTCTGCTCTTTCATTCAATACCCAGAGGCATTTGCTGAGTATGGCCATGGAGCTCTGGTCAGTGCTCCATCGTGGGGTGAGTATCCAGGATTACACTCAAGTTAGTTGTGCTAGGTTTTCTTCTTTTTAGTACAATTGAGGGTATGAATACTTCTGTTGGTGTGATCCTACCTTCACCTCTTCTCTTCAAGGTGATCAATGGCTGGGTATTAACCCACAGTGGGTGAAACACTCATTTGCACTATTGTCTGAACTGTACAAAGGATCTGTGCTGTCCTAAGTGTGAGCACAGATCCCATTGCATTGACTCACCTCAGGCAATCAGGCGGCTCAGAGCATGTGGATCCACACACAGTGATTGCCCAGAGACCTAGCTACACCCTGCATCCTCTTATGCTGTCACAGTGTTCCCACGGTTTCAGCACACAAGGCTCCCACAGTCATGGAGTGCAGAGGATCTGCCTCACCCCACTAGCCTGTCCCATCCATGGAGAGGTAGAGATGTTCCCAGAGCCAGCTGCCTGTGGGTGCTCCACCTAAGAAGTCTGAGCCCTGGAGCTTATGATGTGTTGAAAGGCTGGAGCACCTCACAGTCCTATGTGGGTACCTAGGCCCCTGTGAATTCACCCAGCCAGGCTCAAATTCAGTGGGGAATGCAATTTTTTTTCCCTCTGGTAAAATCCCTGCATGCACAGGAGCCACTGGCTGCAGCCTCTACTCATTTCACAATGGCCCTTTCTCCCCCCTGGTTTCCAGCTTGCACAAGAGCCTTTGCAGCTAGTACTGAGGTCAGAATGGTTCCTTTTCCCTGCCAGCTGCTGGGTGTGCACACAATAGCTGCCGTAGGTGCTGCTTACATCCAAAGTGGCGCTCATCCTCTCTGAGCCAGTTGCTTCTTGACGTTGATGGGGGGATGTGGAGAGGGAAATGTGCCCTTTTTCCACTGGGTTAGTGGGCACCTTGCCCCCTTAGGGCTCCAGGCCTGATTGACAGACAGTGTGATCTACCAGGCTCTCCCGCTGGCTGTACTACCAGTGGCAGAGGCGGCTGTGCTCGGATGTCAGCGCCCTCTCGGAAGCTGGTGCTTTCTTTAGCTCTTGGCTGCTGGTGTTGTGTATTGTGTCTGTGCTCGTTGCTTCATGTCCATGCCTTCCACACAGATCCACAATGTCCCTCTTTCTTCTGTAGAATTTCTACTGAAGTTTTCTCTCTAACTCTTCCCTGAGAATGTACTTCCTCCCCCGCCCCGCCCCCCCATTCCCACTATTTTCCCTCCGCCTAGAGCCTTTTTCCTATTCCCCCATCATGGAATTCCTTGAAGCATTCTTTTATCTTATGCAAAGAATAATTTTGTAGTACGTTAAAGTAATCTAGGATGTTTTGATATCTGTCTCTAATTTTTTGAGATTGTATTTACTGGAGATAATTCTTTTTTATTACTTTGGAACACTTTCCAAAGAAACTTAGAGGTGGAGAGTTTGACATTGATTGCTGTTTTGTTTGTTGTTATTGCCACAGTACCTAGATTTTTATTCACAGCAGTTCACATGTTCATCTTCATGGAAAACAGATTTTTGCATTTCTTTGGAAATTTATTCTTTAGAGCAAGTCATAGTAGTAGTGGTTTTCTGAAAGGTTTCTTAAGTGAACTCTTTTATATCCTATAGTGCAATGCTTTGTTCATAGAGAAATCTGTGAACCATTTAGGTCTTTAATTTGTATCAGTAGAACACACATGAACATACACACATACATGCACACTTATTTATTCCTCATGAACTTTGGAGAATAATGGTCTGCAAAATAACCTTTATACTGAAGCCAACCTCCTGAACTCTGTTACTATGGCTGCTCACATCTGGATAGAGAAGAAACTAGCGACAATATGTCTCTGTCTCAGTTCATGCAATGAACTGATTTATTGGTGGGGAGGGGTGGCAGCAGAAATACGGGAGTGGAAACGGACATATGTTTCAAATGTCAACAGGAAAGAAGAGAAAGAAGCAAACGGAAAGGAAAAACAGCTACTAATCTGTGTTTGCTTTCTGGGAAAAGTTAACAGCTGTGTAAGTTTTATGATCCTTGTCTTCACACTCAGGGTTCCTTGCTATTCCTGGTGTTCACCAAGGTTTGCATGTCTGTGGTTCAGTTAAGCTATATGGTTTTGTCATTCACAGCAAACCCTGAAAAGATTCTTGCCCTTCTTGTGAAATTGTGCTGGTGTTTAGATTCACAAGGCATGGAGACAATGATTTCTGAAAAGGATGCATATGTAATGTGTTGATGGGGAAACTGAAAAGCAGAGCTGTCTGCAGAAGACTCAAATGGGGAATCATAGAAGGTGCTGAGTGTTAGCTCAGCAGTCTCCTGGCAGGTATTTTTCATTTGCTTTCTGTAGCACATGCTGTGTTTGTTTTACTTTGTTGAAGAATTTGGTGCACATTGTGGAGAATGATTATTAGGGCCAGTGATAATCCACATATGTGGAATTTTGAGGACTTTTGCAGATTTTTATAGATTTAGTGCAATTCCAATAGCCAATTATAAAATTATTATTGCAGACAAGGAGATCGTAAAAGTTAAATCACAAAATAAATGAATTATGGGGCCTACCAAAGCGTGCAAGGAGCAGTCGAGTCATACACATTGCTGTCATTTAGCATCCTAATGGTTCATTTGGGTAAAATTTTTTATCACCTCTTTGCCGTAATAATCCTTGAAATTGACTGATAAATTTATTTTCACAGTTGGTAATTGAACCAAAAGTATGAAAAAGAGGATGAGATTTCTACTTTTAAGATAAATAATTTAACATTTTCTATTAGTTCTACCTCATTAAGTATATTACTGTTTTTCTTTGTCCTTAGCTTATTTCTTCTATTTTTCAGCATGAGATCTGTTATATATTGAAAGAAGTGAGTTAAAAATTTATCAACTTCTGTCATACCTCAACATTGTTTTGTTGAATATATTTTGGGGCTCTTTCAGTTGACATATTAAAATGTATCCATGCCAAATCTTTGTTATTAGATGACCAATTTAACCCAATACAATGCTTTTCTAACTTAGTAAAAGGCTTCAAGTACTACATTGCCTGAAGTAATATTGCCAAAGCTGCTTTCCTGTTATATATATTTGATTGGTTAAAATGGATGTGTATGAAGCACGTAATACAAGACCTTGTATTTCAGCTTTTGGTTATGTTTCTAGTGAGCAGCATCTTGTTGCATTGAATTGTTGGACTTTTGTTTTAATTTGTCTTCAACACTGCACACCTGGTAGAGCCATTTGGGCCTCTATACTCAATGCCAATTTATTTTAAGCTGTTTAAACTCCCAATCCTCCCCTGTCTCTTCCCTAGTAGCTTCATATATGGAGATGTGGGAGCAGCGCTGTGAGGTTAAGGAATGAAGTCAGAATGTTTCTGAGTTCCACATGAAACCTTAATGGTGATTAGAAAGAGGCTGGATCCTTCCTTGGTTTGCCAGTGAGATTATCACACACACTTGCATGTTCTTGAATAGATACACTCTTATACTTTTACAGTTTCCTTTCTCACATGACTCTCATGTATTTAACATTCCCTGATTTTATATTGCTTAAAACCTGTTGTGTGGGGTTGACTAACACTTCCCATTATACATGCTGGACACTGTTAAATGACTGCATAAGATCAAAAGATGCCAGCTATGGGGAGAAGCTGAAAGTGCTGAAAGTGACAATGGCGCTGACACTTTATTGAACCTCATGTGTATCCAGGAATTTCACCTGCACAATGAAGGGGTAGATGTGGTAATGTGCATAGAACTGGGAGAGAAGTTTACTTACCCATTTTCTTTTTTTATTTATAATTTTTTATTTATATAAGGTGAACAAATTCCATATATTTCATATATACAGATAGACTTAGGAGCATATGATACTTCCTGCCCTACCTTCAATCCTGCCCACATTCCCAACTTTCCTGTTCCTCCCTTTTTATTCTTTTAATTTTTACATTGACATATTTTATTTTATTTTTCCCAGAAACCTTTTATTTGAGGTATACAAACTTTATGCATTTCATAAGTACAACTTTAGGAACATAGTGATTCTTCCCACTGTACCTACCTGCATTCCCACCCCTCTTCCACTTCCTTCTCCTATTCCCATTGTTATTTTTTACTAATATATATTTTGAATGAACTTTATATACATAAGATTAACTCTATGTTAAGTAAAGAGTTCAACAAATAGTATGAGAAAAGAAAGTGTTCCTCAACAGTCAAGACAAGGGCTGTTCAAAGTCATTGCATCTCAAAGTGTCAATTTCACTTCTCTAGATTACCTTTTAGGTGCTCTATTAGTTATCAGAGATCAGGGAGAACATATGGTATTTGTCCTTTTGGGACTGGCTTACTTAACCAAGTATAATATTTTCCAGTTGCATCCATTTTGTTGTAAATGACAGGATTTCATACACACACACACACACACATACCACTGTGTAGTATTCAATCCCATAATTTCTTTATCCAGTCTTCAGTTGACCAACATTTGGGTTGATCCCATATCTTAGGTATTGTGAATTGACTGCAATAAACATGAGGGTACAGATAACTTTGGTATACTGATTTAATTTCCCTTGGGTAAATTCCCAGGAGTGGGATGGCTATGTTATATACTAGGTCAAATACAGATTTCTGAAGTATCTCCAAACTGTTTTCCACAGTGGTTTTACTAGTCTACATTCCCACCAACAGTGGAATAGGGTACCATTTTCCCCACTTCCTCTCCAGCATTTGCTGTTTGTTGATTTCTGCATGAAAGGCATTCTAGCAGGGATAAGAAGAAACTTCATTGTTGTTTTGATTGGCATTTCACCGATGAGTAGTGATTCTGAGCATTTTTTCATGTGTCATTGCTTTCTTAGTATAGACATATTGTATCATCAGTTCTTGAAATCAATGAATATGGAAATTTTTTTTGTGTCTGTTAGTAGTATTTCCTGATGATAATTTCTATTTCTGTAGTATCATTGTTACATCCCCCTTTTCTTCTCTGATTTTGTTGATTTCATTTTTCTCCCTCTTTTTGTTGGTTAGTTTGGCCAATGGTGTACCAATTTTGTTTATTTTTTCGAATAACAAGCACTTCAATTCACTGATTTTTTTGTATTTTTTAATTACAACTTTGTTTCTTTTCTAATTTAAATTATTTCTATACTCCTATTAATTTTGAGTTTGTTTTGTTGTTGTTTTTCTGGGTCCTTGAGATGCTTAGATAGCTCATAAATAAATGAGCACCAAATAAGGTGCCTTTCCAATTTTTTTGATATATGCATCAACTGTTATAAGCTTTCTGATTAAACTGCTTTGGTGTATCACTTAGTTTTTGATGTGTTGTATTATCATGTTCATTGTTTCCAAGAATTTTTTGATTTCTCTATTGATTTATTCTGTGACCCACTGTTCATTCAAGAGTGTGTTGTTCAGTTAGCATGTGTTTACATATTTTCTCGAGATTTTTTAAAGATTTATTTTATTTATTTGAAAAACAGTTATAGAGAGAGGTAGAAAAAGAGAAAGATTTGATTTCTTTGATGTCAGAGTTTTTTTTAAATATCTCAGCAGAAGAATATATGTTGAATGGAAGAAATGGCCAGTCAATATAAAAACATTCATTTACTTAAAGATATAAACCTATGACCCTACACCATCAAATTATTAGAGAACATTGGAGAAATATGGGTTTTCCATCTTCAATTCCAATCCCCTGGCTGCAACAAGCTACACATACACAACACCCTGAGAAGCAGTATGGACTCAGTTTCCTCCCTGTATTCAAGGGTTCTTTTTCCTGGTATCTTCTGGCTTCTATGACACCATCCCCACTGCACTGGTGTGTAAGTCTGTGATCCTTGCAAGGAAACAGAACAATGTGGGCCACAGAGAAATCAACAATTAGTACCACCGTGAGTTTTAGTGGTTTGCTTGTTTTTATTAGGATGTTTGTGTGTATCATGACATGTCATTCATGTGTGGGGATGTGAAGAATTATACTTCTCTATAAGTTTTTTAGTTCAATATTTTGTGTTTTCATGATTTAGTATATCATAACTGCCACGATGCTCCTCTCCTATTTTATGTGTGGGGTTCAGTAGCAAGTGTACTTAAGCATTCTAAGTATGTAAGACTGGAAACAGCATCTTGGGTGATCTCCTGGGTGGGAACAAGTTGTGTTTAGCTCTAGGGTGGTACTTTCTGTAAGTCAGGGAGCTACATTCTGGTGTTAAACTTGGGGGAGAAATATACGACCACATAGATCTACCAGATCGAAGATCAAGCTTCTCCCTGTTATAAATGCACAGTAAATTGTATTCTTTCTTCTTCTTTTTTTTTTTTTTTTTTTTACCAGTCATTCCGATGCTGATAACAGTGGATTGAAGTAGAGGGAAAGAGAGGGTGGTGAGTAAACCCAGTATGTTTTCTAGCAAGTGACCCTAGGCAGCCTCATTCTGGCAAGTTTAATAGTTAAAACTTTTCTGATTCCTCTTATCTGCTGCTTTAAGGAAATATTTGAAAATGTGATTATAAAGATCTAATAAACGAGCAGACACTGGGCCTGGAGAGAGGATGATCAGAAGTACCTGCTGTCACAGGACTCCAGTGTCCTGGGAGGAAGGTTGGTAGATGATGATGATCCACCTCTGAAGATGCTGGAGACCCATACACAGTGACAGGAATGAAGGCCTTCTTCCTTTTATCCTTTATCAGTAATGCAGGAAACAGAAGTTAGGCTCACTCTGTGGAAGGAAAGATTTTCCTGCTTATTCTATAAATACAGAATAAGCTGTGTTCACTGTCTGTGAAACTCATTATATTCTGACATGTACTTAAATACTGACACCTTATTCTTAGCTTTTATTAATGATAATGACTGTATGGTGGCTCCAGCTACCCCAGTGTAGGCTACCAAGGAAATTTAAGAATTACTTTTCTGGTCTCAATATCTTTTAGAAAAAACAAATGCTTGTGAAGAAGTGCAATTGTAGTTTAATTCTTTATTGATCTCTAAAGTAATATTTGACTTTGGTCATTATAATATTTTTAATGATTTATTTATTTCTTTGAAAAGCAGAGTTAGAGAGAGAGAGAGTAGGACGGAGAGTCATAGAGAGAGAGAGATCTTCCATCTTCTGATTCACTTCCCAAATGTCTACAACAGCTAGAGCTGAGCTGATCTGAAGCCAGGAGCCAGAAGCGTCCTTTTTTGTCTCCCACATGGGTGCAGGGGTCCAGGGATTTGGGATATCTTCCACTTCTTTCCCAGGCACAATAGCAGGGAGCTGGATTAGAAGTGGAGTAGCCAGGACTTGAACTGGCACCCATATGGTTTGCTAGCACTGCAGATTGTGGCTTAACTTGATACACCACAGTGCTGGCCCCTATACTATATATTTTTTAGAATAGTTTTATATGTGAACTTACAGCACAAAGAGTTCCCATATATGCTTACCATGTCCATATCACTAACATTTTACATAATTGCATTATGGTACATTTATTATTATTAGTGAACCAAAATTGATACATTTTGAATAGCCAGAGTCTGTATTTACTTTGATTTACTTGATTTTTTTCTGACTATGCTTTTCTGTATGAGGCTGCCATCCAGGATACAGCATTGCATTTAGTTGTGAGGTCTCCTTAGGGTTGTCCTGGCTGTAATACTTTTTCAGATTTTCTTAGCTTTGGGTGACCTTGAGAGTTTGCAATAATATTGATCAAGTGTACTGTAGGATGTCCTTCTACTAGAATTTTTCTGTCAATTTTCTCATCAATAGATTAGAGTTGTTGGTTTTGAGGAGAAAAACCATAGAGGTAACATACCATAGTCATCACCTATGTCAAGGTTAATACTGTCAGCATGACTTAGCATTGTTGATGTTGACCCTGGTCACCTGGCTAAGGCAGTGTTTTCCAAGTCAGTTACCCCTTTCCCTTCCTTTCCATGGTGTGTTCTTTGGAAAGAAGTTCCTTTGTTCATTCTGCATTGGAGGAGTGAGGAGTTATGCTCCACCTCTTTCGTGATCAAGTATCTATATAAATTATTTAGAATTCTTTTTTCAAAAAAATCTATTTATTTATTTGTAAGGCTGAGTTGGGAGGGAGGGAGAGAGAGAGAGAGAATATCTTCTATTTACTTATTTACTTTCTATTTACTTATTTACTCCCCAAATGGCTTTAATAGCCGGAGCTAGATCAAGCCAATGCCAGGAGCCAGGAGCTTCATCTGGGTCTCCCACATGTGTGTCAGGGGCCTACAAGTACTGGGATATCTTCCACTGCTTTCTCAGGCACATTAGCAGGGAGCTGGATTGGAAGTAGAGCAGCTCGGACTTGAATTAGCACTCATATGGGATGCCAGCATTGCAGGCAGAAGCTTAACCCATTGTACAATGCTGGCCCAATTATTTAGAATTATTATGCACAGCGTTTTTTCTCTTATACTCTGTCTAAATATTTACCCAATCACTTATTTAAATCACTATGGACTCAATGAAAATTTATTTTGTAATTTGGGTTCCAATCCAGCATTTCTATTTTTGTTGTTGTTGTTGCTAAATTGTCCCAGCTTTTAACACTGGAAATTCTCATGTACTTTGACACATTACCATTATTGTCAATTAAATTTTTTTAACTTTTGTAGCATTTCTTTAGTCTCTGGTAATATATGATGCGCCTGGATCATCTTGCATATATCCTGCTCCAGCTGTAAAATCAAATACTTCTCTAAGGAACCCTGGGTGTGAGGCATACTTGTTACTTCTGGAGTGTCATCACTTCTAGGCCCTGTCAGCTGACAGAGCATGGAAATATATCAATGTACACACAACCATGTATATAAGCATGTGTGTAAATATTTCTCTATGTAACCCTGTGTATGTATGTGTAAGTATGACTTATTACTGAACTCAACTCATTACTTCATAGATCATTGCAGCATCCTCCTTTTGTTTGCCTGAGTGTTTCCACTCCAGTAGTGAGAAATCTTATTGCTCGCATCCATGATTCACTTGATTACTCAATTTCAATATACATGTATAGCAATATGAGAATTGTTAACACAGATCCCTGTGGAAGAATCCATGCTTATATACAGTGCCTTTCGCCTTTAGTCTTACAGACTCCACCTGTTTCCAAAATGAAGTCAGCACCTTTCCCTCGTTTCTGTTGTCAGGTTGTTCCAGACATTTGTAAAATATTTACATTCTTTTGTCATAATCTGCATTCCATTCAGGGAATTCCTGAATTCCTAAATGACTTTTAAATATTTGCATATATTAAAGTTTGCTGTTTGCAATGGATAAAAAATTCTATGGGTTTTGATCAGTGTATCATGCCAGGTTTCCACTAAGTATGGGGTCACACGGGATAGGTTCATCATCCAAAAAGTCATCTGAGACTTACTGAACTCTCCTAACCCACTCACTGCTTCTACTACTGTTTCTATTTTGTCTTTTCTAGAGTTTTATGTCATCGCAATCTTACATTTACCTTTTCAGCCTGGCTTCCTTCACTTAGCAGTATATATTTCATGTGCTCACTTCTTTTTATTATTGAAAAGTATTTTCTAGCTGAGGTATGAGAAAGTCACATTTAATTTATTCATTCACATATTGAAAGACGTCTTGTTTGCTTCCTTTTGTTGTGAAAAATGTACAGAATTGTTTTAAATATCTGCACTCAAGCTCTGTGAAGACTTCAGTTTTCAAATCATTTGCATATGCATCTAATGGTGTAAATACTGGATTATATGGTAAGATAATGTTTAGTCTTGTAAGAAACCACCAAACTATCTTCCAAAGTAGCGTTATTATTCTCATTCCCACCAGAGAGTTTCTGTTGTTCCATATCCATGCCAGAAATTAGTATCATCAATTTTAAACAAAAACTGTTTACCCATTCTAGTAGGGAGATAACAGTATTTTATTTTAATTTACAGTTCTCTAATGTACAGTCATACTGAGCATATTTTCATATTCTTATTTGTAATCTATATATTTTCTTTGGTGAGATGTCCATTCATATCTTTTGCACATTTTAAAATGTACAAAATTGAATAAATTAATATGTAGCATAATCTTTTATTTTTGCCTTTGATTTCTTGTTACTTGTAATTATAGTGAATCCTTATCATAAAATGCTTTATTGTACTCAGTATTTTAGTGGAGGTAGTATTTGGAATTTGCTAATCATTTTCTTAAAGAGTTTTAGAAGACAATATCTTTAATTAACCTTTTAGCCAATTTGACAATTGAAATTTTCTTTCATGCATGATTTCTCAACTTGACATCATTGATTTGCAGGTTAAATAATTCTGTTATGCAAAGGGGTCCTATGCATTGTAGTATGTCTAGCAATATTCTGGTAATGTACCTACTAGAAGCCAGTAGCATTTTTCCCAATTTTATACAAGCAAAAATGTCTCTAGAGTTTGCCAAATGTCTCCTGAGTGGCAAAAACCTCTCTATCAAGAATCATTGCTCCAGTGTTTAAAATATTTGGTGACTGACAATTTAAGTGGTAGCATTATCCAATCAAAAGAGGTTAATTTCAATAAGCTGTAGACTTTTTAAGTAAGTAGAATTCATCCTTCTATATTGTATTACCTTATTTATATAGTCATTTGATACAACCAAATATACAATTTCATTTCCAAGTAATTTAATGAATATAGAATAAAAAAGAAAAATAGAAGCAATGAGATTAAACTGTGGGAGGCCTAGAGAAGAGGTCAACTAAAACTTGCATTTCTTTTTGGAAAAAATGAAACAATTCTGTGACTTAAAGCAATGTCCCTCATGGGAGTGTACTTTGCCTTTTCGTTAGAAAATCATGGAGCCATAAAGCCTGTAGTGCCCATAGAGATTAATAGGTGAGTGCCAGAGAAGAAAAGGGTGAAGGATTCCTGGTGAATCTGTGTGTATTTTTAATGTAACCTATTAGGCCTGAACACAGTAATAGGTACGACTTAATTACAGGAAATTGATAGTTCGTTATGGCATTAATCATATGGCATTAATCACATGGTAACACATGGAAGTTGACTTCAAAAATTGTTCCTTTTGAATTGTGGTTCCTTGTAGAAATGGCTGATTCTAGGGTTAGGGTAAGAATAATACATTATCAACCTGGAGTATCTTTAAGTTCCAGAAAGTGAGAAAAAGAGAAAGAGAGAATGGAATATCTATGTCAAAAGAACAGGGGTGCCAACTTGCAAGAGCTCCCAATAGCCAAAGTTGGAATAATTTAAGCAATTAAACAAAATACTACTGCATTATAACTCAATAAAATAAATATCCATGAGTTTGTGCCGATAAAAATGACTGAATAATAAATGAGAATGGGATGACATATCGTCCTTACAAAAAAATTCCAAATAGTAAATATAGAAGGAATGAGGGAACTGAAAGAAGACAACTGGAGGTGTTAGTTTGTGTCTTAGTGAATTAAACTGCTACCTGTCATGCTGGAATCTCATATGGGTGCTGCTTAGTATCCTGACTGCTCCACATCCTATCTAATTCCTTGCTAATGTTTCTGGGAAAGCAGCAGAGGATGACCCAATATGGAAGACCCAGATGAAGCTCCTGGCTCCTGGCTCCTGCCTGGCTTTGGCCTGGCCCAACCCTGGCCATTGTGGTCATTTGGGGAGTGACCCAGCACATGGAAGATCTTTCTCTCTCTTTCTGTTGCTCCCTCTCTCTCTCTTACTCTGCCTTTCACATGAAATAAATCTTTTAAAAAATAAGAAGACAATGAGAATATTACAGAAATAGCTTATACAGGCAAGATTTATAGTTGAATAGTCAAATTAGTGACTGAAACATTAAGGAACAACAGGATATTTGCTTAGCCTAAAATATCTTCCCCCAAATACTGATTAATTGCTGTGATAAATTCAACATGTATATACCAATTCTTTGCTTCTCCACCCTTCAGCAGCTGGAACTTAATTTTTTGGTTAGGGTAGGCTGAACTTAGGGAACTTGCCTGTCATAGAAATAGTATGGAAAAGGAAAAATACAGACTTTATGGTGAAAAAAACAAACTGGAAGATACTACCTTAACCAGCTGATGAAGGCTAGCATCACCAATGGTAAATCATATTCGTATCATAGACCACTGGAGATGCAGCAATGAGAAAGGCAAATCACCACTGTAGAATATTCCTCCAAATCTGTATGGCCACTTTAATAATGAGAAAACACCAGCAAACCTAGACAGAAGAACTGTGTACAAGATTCCTGATACTTTTCAGATGTGTCAAGGTTGTGGGTAACAAGGACAGAAATAGAAACTCTTCCAGATTGGCAGAGACTAAGGAGATATTACAGCTAAATGCAATGTAGTATTCTGGTTTGGATCCTTGAACAGAAAGAAGGGCATTATTGGAAAAACTGGAGAACTCAAATTAAGTCTGTAGTTTGGAGTGTTGTAGCAATGTTAGTTTCTTAGCTTTGATAAATGTACCATGGTCACATAAGAAGCTAACATTAGGAGAGGCTAAGCAGCATGTATTGGGGAACTCTTACCATTATTCTTACAGCTTCTCTGTAAATCTAATGTTACTTCAAAATTAAATAGAAAATAGGAAATTTAAAAAGTCCTTTTATTGGCTGCTTATTATGTATTCAGAACACTTATGAATGTAAATCACTTTGGAGAAGAAGAAATTTTACCCAGAAGGTTTGACGATGTTCATTCCCCATGACCTAGCAATTTCACTTTGGATACTTTAAAAAATGTACATGTGCTCAATATCACTAATCATTAGGGAAATGCAAATCAAAACCATAATGAAATACTACTTCACACACATTAGTTTTGGCTATTATTGAAAACAACAGCAATAAAACATAAGTGAGAGGATGTGGAGAAATTGGAACCTTTGTGTACTGCTGGTAGGAATTTAAAATGGTGCAGCTGCTATGGGGGTTTCTCAAGAGATTAGAAATAGAATTAACCATATCATTTGGCAATTCCACTTCTCGGTTTATATCCAAAGAATTAAAAGCAGGAACTCCAAGAGATATTTGTATACTATGTCCATAGTAGTGCTATTTGCAATAGATAAAAAATGGAAGCAACTCAAGCATCTATCTATGCGTGAATGGCTGAGCAAAATGTGACACACACACTCACTCACACACACACAGAGTGCGGTGTTATTTAACATTAAGAACAAAGAAATCATGATCATGGATGAACCTTCAGGATGCTATGCTTAGTGAAATGTCAGTCACAAAATGGCAAATATTCTGATTCTACTCATATAAGATATTGAAAGTAGTCAAATTCAAGAGACATCCAGTAGAATGGTGGTTGCTGGGGAATTGTGGGAGGGGAGAAAGGGAAGTTGTGGTTCAAAAGGTACAGAATCTCAGTTGGGGATTATGGAAAAGTTCTTGAGACAGATAATAGTGATCCTTGCTCAACAAGTGTGAATGCATTTAATGTTGATGAACTGTATGGTAGGGTCTTCAAAAAGTCACAGAAAATGTGTATTATGAAAAAAAAAACTATGCATGCATTTAAAATTTTTGCACCAAAATAAACAACTTTTAATTTCATTTTCTATCAGTTAGGTATCAAGACTTAATTTTTAAGGATACTTAAAAATGATTGAAATGACACATTTTATTTATGTATATTTTAGCACAATAAAAATCAGTTAAAAATTTTATTCATAGAAAAATGGATCTGCAACTATTTGTAACTCATGGTATGTTATAAAACACTCCAAACAGAAGTTCCTAGGAAAGAATGCTTTGTAAATTCTCCTGTGGTACAGAATACATTCTCAAGTAATAGATTGCTATTAAACTCAGCTTCGGGGATGTTTTCCTCATATCTACTGTTCAAGTTTCTGTTGAAGTATATTGGAGAAGATGTAGGTACAAAGGGCCCCTGTGATGCTAACATGATTTCAGTGTTATTTTCACTGGTGAAATTTGCAGCTTGTGAAATCCAGAGTGTGGAGAAGTAGCTGGTATTTGATGTTTCCAAACTGAATCCTGGGTTATCATCAGAATTAAAATCCCATGGGCTTTGTTTTGACAATGTTAGTGAATGTAGTAGTGATGTAGTAGTGATGGTATTGTTTTCGGCCTCCGAAACAGCAGGGGCAAGAATGCATTCCCAACATTTGCTGGATGCCATGGGTAAGCAACTGGATTAAAATTGCCTTTTTTTAGATTCTGTCTTGTCCTATGTTAGGGTATTATGCTATAGATCAGTCCTGGCTACCTCTAATAAATATCATGAGTGATTAACAAGGAAACAATTTTTCCTCATCCAGTTTTCCTGTGTTTTTAGATTTTCTGCTTTTATTTTCTTGATAGTCAAGAGTAACCAATGCCCTGTAGTGGAAGGCATCTACTCTAAATATGAACAATTTGGCTCCATGAGAGTATTACAAACATAGAAAGCCAAAACACTCTGGCAAAAACAAACAAACAAACAAACAAAAAACCTACATGAAAGATCTCTGCGAGTGAGATCCCAGTGAAAAGAACAGGTCATCAAAGAAGGAGGTACCTTTCTCTGAAGGGAGGAGAGAACTTCCACTTTGACTACGACCTTGTCTAAATATGATCAGAGTTGGTGAACTCAAAAGGCTTCCATAGCCTTGGCAGCTCATGACAAGAGCCTAGGGTGATTACTGATGCCATAAACAAGAGTGTCAATTTGTTAAGTCAACAACAGGAGTCACTGTGCACTTACTCCTCATGTAGGATCTCTGTCCTTAGTGTGCTGTACATTGTGATTTAATGCTATAACTAGTACTCAAACAGTATTTTTCACTTAGTGTTTCTATGGGGGTGCAAACTGTTGAAATCTTTACTTAATGTATGCTAAACTGATCTTCTGTATATAAAGAGAATCGAAAATGAATCTTGATGTGAATGGAAGGGGGGAGGGAGTGGGAAAGGGGAGGGTTGTGGGTGGGAGGGAAGTTATGGGGGAGCCATTGTAATCCATAAGCTGTACTTTGGAAATTTAAAATGCTCAATGACAAGGTCCTGAGTGAATGGTAAAAGCCAGAGTGACAAGAAAAGGGAAAACAGGTGGCTCACACAAAAAGAATACCACCAAACCTGATGGGATAATGTAGATAATTTATTTTGTCCTTGAATTGTCAGGAATGTTTTAAATTTGACATGTTTTGTTACCCTGTCTTATTTTACTTATAATTTTGGAAGGCTTTTCCATGAGTTAATATAATTAATTTGAAATAGGGCATTAATGGTGTTTCAATGTGACCCCATTTTTTGTTACTTTGATTTATATTATTCCAAACTAACAATTAAACAAAATATTTTAAAGAAAAAAAATAAATATGAACAATTTCTCCTCCCATTATTTCTTTTTTGTCTTTGCTCTAAAATGGAAGAGAAGGGAGCTTTGCCTTCCATTTGCCATGACCAAATTTGGTAGTTGTTATTAATATTTGCAAATGTCACCCTCATATACTAGACACTTGGTCATTACACATTACACATAGCTGGTGCTCAATTAATGACCTCATGAAGTGTTAACCCAGCAATCTGAAAATTAAATAGTAAGGTAGGCTACCTAATACAGTGATCGCCAAACATATTCTCTGAAGGGCCAGATAGAAAATATATATTTTTTAATATTTATTTTATTCATTTGAAAAAGGATAATGACACAGAGGAAGAAACGGAGATATCTGTCTGCTGGTTTACTCACCGAATAGCTGCAATAGCGGATCTGGGCCCAGGTGAAGTAAGGAGCCAGAAACTTCATCCTGGTCCTCCAAATGGGTTACAGGTACCCAAACAGTTGGGCCATTTTCCACTGCTTTCCCAGGCACATTAGCAGGGATCTAGATCCTAGGGAAAGCAGCTGGAACTTGAAACAGCGCTCAGATATGGGATGCTGGCATTGCATATTTAGGGTCCTAACCTGTTCTGCCACAACACCAGCCCAAATATATTTGGTTTTGTAGGCCATATGGTCTGTTTCTCAACTGCTCCACTCAGCTGATCATTCAGACAAGAGATAAATGAATGAGCATGAGCAGACTCATAGAATGGCAGATGTCCTAAATAGCACTCTGGCCTCAGAATCAGCCCTAAAGGCATTCGGATCTGGCTGAAAAGCCCATGAGAGTATTTCAGGCATGGAAAGCCAAGACACTCTGGCAAAAGATCTCTGCGAGTGAGATCCTAGTGGAAAGAACAGGTCTTCAAAGAAGGAGGTACCTTTCTCTGAAGGGAGGAGAGAACCTCCACTTTGACTATGACCTTGTCTAAACAAGATAAGAATCGAAGAACTCAGAGGGCTTCCATAGCCTTGGAAACTCATGACTGGAGCATAGGAAGACTACTGATGCCATAGACAGGAGTGTCAATTGGTAAAGTCAACAACAGGAGTCACTGTGCACTTACTCCTCATGTAGGATCTCTGTCCTTAATGTGCTGTACATTGAGATTTAATGCTATAACGAGTACTCAAACAATATATTTCACTTTGTGTTTCTATGGGGGTGCAAACTGTTGAAATCTTTACTTAATACATACTAAACTGATCCTCTGTAAAAAAAAAAAAAAAAAAAGAAATTATCAACTCCCAACTTGACTCTCACTGGGATTAAACATGACAATAGGTCTGATCTGATTTCATCATCATTTAAAAAAAATCATCTATTATTTTTCACTTTATGTTTCTGTGTGGGAGCAAACTGTTGAAATCCTTACTTAATGTATACTAAGCTGATCTTCTGTATATTAAGATAATCGAAAATGAATCTTGATGTGAATGGAAGGGGAGAGGAAGTGGGAAAGGGGAGGGTAGTGGGTGGGAGGGACGGTATGTGGGGGAAGCCATTGTAATCCATAAATTGTACTTTGGAAATTTATATTCATTAAATAAAAGTTAAAAAAAAAGAAAAAAAATGAGCATGATTTTTTTCAATTATCTTTATTTGTGAAAACCAAGGTGGGACAAATTTGGCCTTCAGGCTGTAATTTTACAAATTAATATAACCCTTTCTTTAACAATTTTCCTTTGTATAATCTTAGAGTTCAGGTCTATCTAGAAAAGGCTTTGAGAACAGAGACAAAATTGAAGTTCCTTGGCCCCAAAAATATACAGGTCAAATAAATACAAATAATGACAGATTACAGAGTGTCTAGTTTAAAACATGAAAGGCATACAGAAGGATATGAAAATGGCCAGTAACAACAATAACATAACTTTAAAATGAAAAACCTCTTTTATGATTGTTTTTTTGATTGTTTTGCAAATGGACAAAAATGATATAAGTAGGGACTAGTTATTAATTTTGGGGTTTTTCTCTATCTCATTCATGTTAACTTTGAATGCTGCAAGTTTTAGGCTTATCATCTCATGATCCTTGTGATCATCTGCTCTGAGAAATGATTGATTATGTTGTCTACAAATACCATCCATGTCTTGCTAAAGCCTCTAAAAAGAGGAAGAAATGGTGACTGTAATACAGGTGGCCAAACCATTGCTTGCTTCCCACATAGGGGGCATATTTCATTAAAAGGCATGTTTTGTCTTAGTTTATATTCATTGGGTCAGTATTTATTTGAGGCACTACTATCAGCCAAGCAATGCAAGCAAGTAAGTTTAAGGTGCTTGTGGTAAATCAATGAAGAAAACAAAGACCTCTGGTCTCAAGGAGCTTGCTTTTAACAGGGACAGATAGGTAATAAAGAGTAGAATAATGAAGTAGCTTTCTTAGAATGTTAGAGGTAGTAAGAATTATGGACAGAAGAAGTAAAGCCCAGTAATGGGGAATAGAGTATTGCACTATTTTGTGTATTTGTGTGTGTGTGTGGTTTGTTTTGGCTGGCAGCACTTTTTTTATTAGTTGTAATCAGGGCAGCAGGGCTGGTGGATATTAAGCAGATACTTGAAGAAAGTGAAGGGATAAGCAAAAACCTTGCAGGCAGAGCAAAATCACAAGGCAGAGGCTTGTATTCCTGGACTACCAATGAGTCTGGTATGGCTGCAGCAGTAAGTGGGAGTGGTGTTGTAGGGAAGAGTTTGGATCACAGTTTTTATCATTGTGGAAAACTGAAATGAGAAAAACAATCAACAAAGTTCTCTTGGTGCACTGGTTCCAACTAGGAGAACCAAGAACAGACCTGTCTGGGTTTCACCTGTGCATGTGCCACATTTTGCTGACCTCGCAGGCCACCCTAAGAATGTTGGCTTTTGCCGTAAGCGAACTGGAGAGCCATTGCAGGATGTCGAGCAGAGGAGTGACATGGTAAGAATTCACTTTGAACACTCCTGATTTTTAGGCCCACTATAAACTCTAGGGATTGATGGTAGAAGCAATAGATGGATACCTGTTAGGGGCCAGTACAAGACAACAGTGAATCCAGAAAGACAAGAGTGAACCAAGTTGAAACATTGGAGGTGGTGAGAAAAATCCAATTCTGGTTGAAATTTGAGAGCAGAATGAAAAGAATTTTCTAAGGAATTAGATATAGAGTTAGAGAAAGTGGATAGTATGGATGGTGCTCAGATTTGTGGTCTCAGTCATTTTTTAAAATTTAATTTAATTTTCTTAAAAGATTTATTTTATTTATTTGAAAGTCAGAGTTACACAGAGAAAAGGAGATGGGGAGAAAGAGAGAGAGAGAGAGAGAGAGGGAGGGAGAGAGAGAGAGAGAATGAGAGAGAAAGGTCTTCCATCTGCTGATTCACTCCCCAATTGGCTGCAATGGCCGGAACTGTGCTGATCTGAAGTTAGGAGTAAGGAGCTTCTTCCAGGTCTCCCACATGGGTGCAGGGGCCCAAGGATTTGGACCATCTTCTACTGCTTTCCCAGGCCATAGCAGAGAGCTGGATCAGAAGTGGAGCATCTGGGACTCGAACCGGTGCCCTTGTGGGATGCTGGCACTGCAGGCAGTTGCTTTACCTGCTACGCCACAGTGCTGGCCCCTCAGTCATTTATTCATAGAACTCTCTTACATACTGAAATGAAGAAGGAAAATATAAAAAAATTATAACAGCAATTCCATTTTCTATTTTAATTTTACACATCATGAAAATGATAACAGAATATCTCTTGTGGTGTAAGAAAAACAGCCTTATAAAAAAAATCCATCTTCAACTACAGTTTTCTGGCCTTGCTTTTATTCATATCCAGTCAGCTTGTTTCTAGCAGAGGCTCATAACCAGAGAGATGGCCCTGACTCTCATATCTTATGCTGCCTCACCTTGAGACTGGGAATAAGTGTTTAGAGGATTAGAATTGGTTTTTGGTTTTGCCCTGCTTAGGTAAAAACCTAAGAAAACCTCATGATGTCCTCAGTGAGGATAAAAATCAATACTAATTGTATACATGGGCACTAGAGGCATACTTATATGTAAGGTACTTAATCACACCATTGTAATATCCACTTTCACTGTTCCACTGCTTACTCTGGGCACCAAACTCTGTTAGGAGCACCACACATTGTCTTTCAAATCCTCATAGTGCCTTGCAAGCTATTATCCTTGTCTAACAGATGAAGTGTCTGAGGACTAGGAAGGTTATTCTACTTGTCTAAGTTCAAATAGACACTGAGGAGTGTGGCTGGGCCTCCCTTGACTCTCGACCTGTCTGCCTGCAAAGCCAATGTTCTTTTGATTTTGCTGCCTTCCAACCTTAGAGACTTGGATGAAGGATGTGTTTGTAACTTGTAACTCAACAAACATATTGATTTAGTGCCTCCTATGTGTTAGGAACTGGGTTAGCTGGACATTGGAGAATACAAAGATTGATTGATTGGTTGACTAAATGATTATTGAATGCCTATGATATACCCAGAAGTGTGCAAGGCCCTAGGAAGACAATGATGAATGGTCCTTGGTGTTGAAACACTGCTTCTTGGTTGTCCTATAGAGGGGTATTTGACTATTATAAGATAAAAAGCAACAGAGACCTAAATGGGGAGGTGCTATTTGGAATGGCTGCTCTGCCTCACTCAGGCATTCAGAAATATATTAATAAAAGTAACTTGGTACTTGTTTGAATTGAAATTCTATATGATCACATTTCAAAAATGATTTGGGGTGGGTTCATCTTCGGTAAAAATTGGAATTCTTTTTATTTTAAAGATTTATTTATTTATTTGAAAGGTAGAATTACAGAGAGGCAGAGGCAGAGAGAGAGAAAGGTCTTCGATCCTCTGGTTCACTCTCCTGATGGCTGAAATGGCCGGGTCTGCACCCATCTGAAGCCAGGAGCCTTGAGTTTCTTCTGGGTCTCTCACATAGGTGTAGGGGCCCAAGGACTTGGGCCAACTTCTACTGCTTTCCCAGGCCATAGTAGAGAGCTGGATCAGAAGTACAGTAGCCGGGACTCGAACCGGTGCCCATATGGGATGCTGGCACTGCAGGTGGCAGGTTTACCCACTACGCCACAGTGCCGGCCCCAATTGGATTTCCTTTATTCTAATACATTCTCACTCAGATTCTTGTTTTTCTCTTAAATTCAGTTCTAGATATGTAAGGAATAGAAATACAGTATTCAAATCCCTTGAAGATCTTTTTTAATGTATTATTTCATAGCACAATTTTCTCTATAACTGAAACTATGTCTTCAGAGAGTGTCTTCACTTAATCAGGCCCCTCGATAATCATCTACACCACTTTACACTGATAGATTTTTACATCAGTTTATCACAGTCAGAAATTATTATCTCTCTGTCCATTTTTTTCTTGTCTGTTTTCCACCCTAGAATTAAGTTCCATAAGAAAAAAATTTTAAGGTAAAGAAAATTTGCCTCACTCTTGTGCATGAAAATGCTGATTACCCTAGGATTCTTCCAAAGTTCATAGATAGTATGGGTTGTGAAAAACCTATGCGAGATTAAAAACAGGGAAACCTGTTAAGAGGCCATTACTGTCTTTAATAATATCTAATGAGTTGAATTGCAAGGGTTTTGGATAGAAGAGGGCGGAATCAGTTGATGGGCTGAATGTGGAGAATAAGTGACACATGACAAGAGCCTGGGGTGATTACTGATGCCATAAACAAGAGTGTCAATTTGTTAAGTCAACAACAGGAGTCACTGTGCACTTACTCCTCATGTAGGATCTCTGTCCTTAGTGTGCTGTACATTGAGATTTAATGCTATAACTAGTACTCAAACAGTATTTTTCACTTTATGTTTCTGTGTGGGAGCAAACTGTTGAAATCTCAATGTATGCTAAACTGATCTTCTGTATATAAAGAGAATTGAAAATGAATCTTGATGTGAATGGAAGAGGGGAGGGAGACGGAAAGGGTAGGGTTGCGGGTGGGAGGGACGTTATGGGGGGGAAGCCATTGTAATCCATAAGCTGTACCTTGGAAATTTATATTCATTAAATAAAAGTTAAAAAAAAAGAATAAAGGATGTTAAACTTCAAAAAAAAAAAAAAAAAGAAAAGAAAAAGAATGAACATCTAGGTTTTTGGTTTATAAAACTAGGTAGAAAGTTATTTTGATTGAAAACGTGTTGGATAAATTGATTTTCAGAGGATAGTTAATCATCTAAGCTAGTAAGGACTGGAAAATATACATTTTTGAGTCAATGAATTATATATAGTCTTTTTAAAAATATGGGCTCAAGTTATCTTAATCGGAGATAGAGAGGGTAAATAGAGAAGGGAAGAAGACTCAGAGAAAAAAAACCTGGGTTTAGAAGTCTGAAAGAAATCAATGAGTATGATGGTAGGGAAGTCAATAGACGGAAGTGTTTCAGCAAGATAACCCATAGTGGACAATAATTAGTTGTATATTTCAAAATGGCTAGTAGCAAGGATTTGGACTGTTCCAAACATAAAGAAGTTATCAATGTTTCACTATGGTGGCTATGCCAGTGATCCTGACTTGATCATCACATATTGCATACATGTATTGAACTTTTACATTATATCCGATAAGCATGTGAGATTACTCTGTCACTTAAAAATAAAAATTATTAAAAAGAGAGTTATCATGTTTGCTAAATGCTTCTGTGAATTAGAGTGAGATGCAGAAAGAAAGGGAGTCATAGTATTTGGCAATATGGTGTCCTTGTTGAATTTGAGAAAAGGAGCTTCCTTGGGTGGTGGCAATTGGCACTTGACTAGAATGAGAGGAAGAACAAATGAGCTGCAAGGGAGCAGAAATGCGGGAAAGAGGTAAAGTGAGACACTGGGACAGGGAGGGCTTTTAAGGGAGACAGATTTTGGAGTTGGTTTGCAGGTTGATGAGAATTATCTAGTGTGGAGGAAATTATGATGTTGAGGGTGAGAGGGGGTAAAGGCCAAAGGAAAACCTGTGTGCTGGGGACCTGATGGGGACGCACTGCCCTGAAATAGGAACCTTGGTACTGTTTCAGGAAGATAACCACATTAATAAAGCCAAGGCTGCAGGTAGGTTATAGGTGATGTAGGCGTGTGAGGGAGTATCTGTTGAATTCCTCTATTCCACAGCTAAGTAGAAAGAGGCAGACATGTTGGGAACTTAAGGAGAAAAAGAAGCTGCAAAATATTTGCATGTCTTAGATATTGGGATATTGTTTGCAAGAGAAATGTAGCAGAATAACTGCGCAGTGGTGATAAGTACATATCACTTTGTAACCATGAATTTAGTCTGCTCAGTCATTGCAGCTTTGTGATTTTCTTCAGCTCCTGAATGGTGGTGCTAAGTAGGTGAATAGTTGGTTGAACCAGATATATTGCTTGGCTGTGTGAAAATAATGGAGGCAAAGTTTGATTACAGTTTATGTAATTCAATAATATTGTAATGATGATCTGTGGACTCTAAGATAATCAAAAGTAAGGAAGGGAAGGTATGATGGACAATAAAGCTTTTTTAAGGTTCATGGACTTATGATTTACAACACTGAAACATTGATGGAGTAGATGTCCTAGAGCAAGTGGGCAGGGAGAATAAGAAGGGTTAATTGTAGAGTGGGGTGTTAATATTATAGGATGTACATTACTTGGTACATGACAAGGTCAAAGGCATGGTCATGGGAGTGGGTCTTGGCTATGACAGGGCAAGAGTGCTGCTGGTGGGGAGGTTAAGGATTTTAGAGCCCATTGCTCAGTGGATTATCCACGTGGACGCTGAGTCACTGAGAGTGATCAAAAGAGAAAATAAACAGAATGAAGTGCTAAATTTCTTGGTTGATAAAGAAAAGAACATGGCAGTCTGAAATGATTACAGGGAATAGCAGGTCAGTGGTACAGTCAGATGGCACATGCATCAGAGGAGCTTGGGATTTTGAAGGAAAAAGAGGCAAAAATCATTCAGACACATTAATGGGAACAAGAAGGGTACCTATCCCACCGTAGGCCATTGCTTTTATCAGTGTGGGAGGAAAACATATAGATAGGATTAGGTGTTAAAGCAACCATAAAAATAGCATCGAGTTCCTGGTAGTAACAATAGACAGAATTAAAAGGGTGAAAATGTCCAACATGGGAAGCAATCCACACAACAGACTCATAGAAAGACAATTGTTTTAAGTACACTCTGACCTCAGAATCAGCCTTTAAGGCATTCAGATGTGGATGAAAAGCCCATGAGAGCAATGCAGGCATGGAAAGCCAAGACACTGTAGCAAAAATATCCTATATGAAGGATCTATGTGAATGAGACCCCAGTGGAAAGAAGGGGCCATCAAAGAAGGTTGTACTTTTCCCTGAAGGCAGGAGAGAACTTCCACTTTGCTTATGGTCTTGTATAAATACTGACAAGTGTTTGTGGTCACAAAAGGCTTCCATAGCTTTGGTAGCTCATGGCAAGAGCCTTGGGTGATCACTGAGGTCATAAATAAGAGTGTTAATTATTAAATTAACAACAGAAGTCACTGTTCACTTACTCCCCATGTAGGACCTCTGTCCTTAATGAGTTGTACTATGAGAATTAACTGCAAAATTTGTTATCAAACAGTACTTTTTACATTATATGTATGTATGTGTACACTATTGAAATCTTTAAGTACAGAGTTGGTCTTCTGTATATAAAGTTAATTAAAAATGAATCTTAAAAAAAGAATGGAATGGGAGAGGGAGTAGGAGGACAGGAGTAGGGGAGGGAGGGTAGGGATGGGGGGAAAACCACTATGTTCCTAAAGTTATACCTATGCAAATGGTATTCATTAAATAAAAGCTTTAAAAAGAAGAAAATGCAGAAAAGGCTATATAATAATGTTCAGTTTTCCTTAGGTTCTTTTGTACCTGAGCGATTAGTTAACAAAGTTTAGTAATGAATTCCCATATATTTGAATTTAAAATTCTGAAAAGTTTCATATAATTCTGGTCTGTTTTTGCATTTGCATGGCAGTTGCATCTTGGCATCATGTCACTTTCAGCCTCTAGTTTGGAGAACATTTAGCGTTTCCCTAATTTGGGGGTAAATTCTGGTGTCTGCATCCTTTTGCGAGCACACAAAGGAGCCATGTGATAACATGGCTTTCCTCTCCCCAGCAGGGGTTTGGATTCCTGTCATTCACCTGCAGTCCTCACCATCATTTTTGACGTTCAAGGAAACAGAGGTCAAAGTTCCATTTCACTGGAGCAGTTCAGGGTTTCTTTATATTCCATTGTGTAAGTCTACAGACTTAGGACTCTAAAACATAATAAGGCAAATTGTCTCACTTACTCCCTGGTAAAATTAGATTAGTCATATTTCCTGGCTTTTTAAAAATCCTGTCTGAGGGAGAAACACTTTCCTTTATTTCAAATATGATATATTCTTAGCAATTCAGTAAGAACAAAATTCTTTCACAAATCCTATTTTTATAAATACATCTATTTTCATTGTTTGAGAAGTTATGTTATTTTTGCCTGGCAACTTCTATGGCTCTTAGCAATAATATTAATTAAATGGCTTTGCTAGCAAGTTAATGCATTCTATAAAGGACTTCTCCACCCTCTTCTCCCTGCTGTGTATTTCCACCCCTATAGCCATTTCTCAAAGGAGGGAGTAGAAGTTTTAATGAGATTGCATGCACACGTGTTTAAAGGGTAGTTAGCAATCCTGGGGGCAGAGCAAATCTGGAGAGCTTCACCTGATAAAGATTTGGCTCCTGTGCAATGAATAAATGTACTGATCTTAAAGAACCAAGGATGGGGAGCACCAGCTTCTTCCATTGGCTAGTGTCACCCCCTTTGTTGAAATTCTCTTCTCTTTCCTATCCATGTGCTTTCCTTTTTTTTTTTTTTTGAGGGTTTTATCTCTTTTAAAAAGTTTTATTCATTTATTTGAAAGGCAGAGAAACAGAAACAAAGAAAGACACCTGATTTACTACCCCAGTGCCTGGGATGAACCAGACTGAAGCCAGGAGCCCAAAATTCAATTTGAGTTTTCCATATGGGTGGCAGAAACCCCAGCATTTGAGCCATTACATGGTGCTTCTCAGGGTGCAAATTAACAGAAAGTTAAACTGGGAGCAGAGGTGAGACCCAAACTTCACTGCTCCAATATGGGATGCAGGTATCTTAAGCAGAGGCTTAACATCTGTACCATAATGCCTGCCCCTTCTCTCTTTTCTTTGAAAGATAGGTCTGTTGAGATATAATTCACATACCACTCAAATCACCCATTTAAAGTGTGTATTTCAGTGTTTTTAGTGTATTTGGAGATATGTGCAGTCACCACTACAGACGATTTTAGAATATTTTCATCACATCAAAAAGAAACCCTGTTTGCTACACTCTTACTCCCCCATACCACAGAGCTAGACAACCACTATTCTACTTTGGGTCTTTATAAGTTTATCCATTCTGGACTTTTATATAAATGGAATCATAGAATATGTAATATGTGGTCTTTGTGACTGGCTTCTTTTGCTTAGCAAAATGTTCTTAAGGTTTAATCACATTGTTGCATGGATGGGTAGTATTTCATTCTCTATTATGGCTGAATAAAATTCTAGTATATAGATTCATACATTTAGTTTATCCACTCATTTGTTGATGCACATTTTAATGATTTCTACTTTTTGACTCCTGTGAACATTGCTGCTATTATTATGGGGGTGCCAGTATCTCCTCTAGAGTTTGGTTTCCATTCTGTTGAATATACAGGCAATTAGACTTGAAAAAGTTAAGGTTTTTGAAGTTGTAGTAGCCACTTCATAAAAGCCAGAAGAGAAACAAGTGGAATTAACTTTAATAATGTATATTATTAAGTTCAACACATCCAAAATAACATTTCAACATATAATCAAGTTAAATTTTAATGACATATTTTGCTCCCTTTTTCCATACTAAGATTTTGAAATCCAGAATATGTTTTGTTATATTCTGTTATAACTCATCTCAATTCGAAGTAACCAACTACAGGTGGCCCATATCCACATGTGACTCATGGCTGCTGCTCCTTAACACACACACACACACACACACACACATTCTTTGAGAAATACCTATACACTAAAGCCCTTGATCGAGCCTCCAACCTCACTGCTATGTCCATCTGATTCAATTCACTGAAAAAGGTTATGTGATCTGGGGCTTAATATTAAGAGATGCATTCAACTTGGATTTTTAAAGAAAAGACTTGATTCTGAAATGCAAAACATGACCCAGGAACCTTTTCACCCTTACACTCAGTCACTTTGAAAAATTTGACTTCTTATCATCATGGGGAATGTCAGGATAACTTTGCAGTTACAACTTTGTGTCAGCTCTAGTGATTGTTTTATTTGTAGCTGGTGTAATGATACATCTTTTTTTATTTTTAAAGATGGTATTTAATTGAAGGCAGAGTTAGAGAAAGAGAGAGAGAGAAAGAGAGAGAGAGAGAGAGAGAGAGAGAGAGAGATCTTCCATCCACTGATTCACTTCCCAAATCAACACAATGGCTGGGGCTGGGCAGAGGTGAAGCCAGGAGCCAGGAGCTTCTTTCAAATCTCCCACATGCAGGGGCCCAAGTACTTGGGTCATCTTCTGCTGCTTTTCCAGGCATATCAACAGGGAGCTGGATTTGAAGTAGAACAGCTGGGACTTGAACCAGTGCTCATATGGGATGCTGGCATTGCAAGCAGCTGTCCCACTGGCTATGCCACAACACCAGCCTCAATGCATCTTTTTTTAAAAAAAATTATTTATTTATTTGAAAGTCACAGTGATGCTGGGAAAGTGGGAGGGAGGAGAGAGGAAAAGAGAGACAGAATCTTCTATCTGCAGGTTCACTCTTCAAATGGCTGCAAAGGCCAAGGCTGCACCAGACCAAAGCCAGGAACCTAGAACTCCATCTGAGTCTCCCAAAAGGGTGGCAAGTACTCAAGCACTTTGTAACCTTCTGCTGCTTTCTCAGTCACATCAGCAAGGAGCTGTGTTGTTGGAAACAGAGCATCTGGGATTTGAACAGGTGTCCTGATGTGGGATGCCAGCCCTGCTAGCATTGGCTTAATCTGCTGCACTACAATGCTGGCCCCGTGATAATGCATCTTGTAGGATAGGGCCAGCCCATGTGGTAGAGGGTGATGTGAGATTATCATTACAACGCTAGCACACATTTTGATTAAGTGCCTGAAGCTACAGATATCAGGAATATATAAAGGAAAAAAGGGGATTTTTTCAGGACCATTAATGCAATGCGATAGTTGCATTTTGATTAAGTGCCTGAAGCTACAGATATCAGGAATATATAAAGGAAAAAAGGGGCTTTTTCAGGACCATTAATGCAATGCGATAGTTGTTAATATAATATTGCCCCCTTTCTCTGGAATTACTTATTAAAACAGCTAGTTAAGAAAGGATGTGACCACATACTTAGAACTTTCATTTATGTCTATTATATGCCTGTTTCTTCAAATTGACTCTGCTGGTGAAGCTTATTAGAAGTAGCTTGTGGGGGCCCGTGCTGTGGTGTAGCCGGTAAAGACGCCGTCTGCAGTGCTGGCATCCCATATGGGCACCAGTTCTAGTCCTGCTACTCCACTTGTGATCCAGCTCTCTGCTATGGCCTGGGAAGGCAGTAGAGGATGGCCCAAGTCCTGGGGCCCCTGCACCCATGTGGGAGACCTGGAACAAGCTCCTGGTTCCTGGCTTCAGTTAGGCATGGATCTGGCCGTTGTGGCCTTCTGGGGAGTGAGCATGTGGATGGAAGACCTCTCTCTCTCTCTCTGTCTCTCTGTCTCTCTGTCTCTCTCTCTGTCTCTCTCTCTGCTTCTGCCTCTCTTTAACTCTGCATTTCAAATAAATGAATAAATCTTTTTTTTTTTTTTTTTAACGAAGTAGCTTGTGGATCGACAAATGGTGGCACAAATCCCAGTTTTGCCATTATCTAGGGAAAACGGATTCAGCTTCTCTGGGTCTCCACATTCCCATCTGCAACAAAACTGAAGGAAGGCTTGATGTCTGAAAAGTGCCTTGCACACTGGAAGGCACAGAGTGAGTTTTCGTTTTCTTTCTTCTTCAGAACCCATGTGAAAGTGGACACCATTGTCCATCTCTGCTCGCGGGTGCAGGCATGGGGACACAATGTGCATTATTGGGAATAGCAAGGAAAGCGCAGCTGAGAAATGAGCAGGAGGTCAGAGAGGGGCTCTTCATACTCTTTTCAGACCGTTGGGGTCAACTGGATTTAAAATTCAGTGGGAAGATTTTTTATGAACTATCTTAATTATCTTGACATTATAAAAGCTTGTATTCTCATACTTTTGACATCTAGGTAATTAGGACTTTGAACACTGGTGCTTTCTAGTTCACAGTCTTGCATTTATTTTGCTATAGATTGGCTATTACCCATTACCACCTTTCTTGCTCCAACTGAAACCATCCTAAATGAGACCAGGATGGGACAGGCTGGCTTTGATTCTGAATCACTGAAAAAACAACTTTTATGTGTTGAACTGCCCTGAATTTTTATTTGTGCACTGAACTTTATTTTATGGCTTTAAAAAAGCAAATAACAAGGCAATTATATTTGGCAGATGAAAAGAGACATATGAAAATGATAAATTTAGCTGTGGATCTCTCTGACCTAATATAATAATTATCTCATTCCAAAAACCTAATTATTTCTCAGAGCAGCTTTTTACTTTGCTCACACAACTCAGTTAAGAAGAATTCAAATAGTCTCCTGGGTATACCCTAGATACAGTAACATTATTAACCACTGCATATTAGCTGCTTTTTTTGGTGAAGATGTAAGATAAAGGAAGTTTTTCATTTTTAGTAGTCATTAAAAATAACATGGAACTCAACATTCACGTACTAATTTGCCCTTATAAACCAAGGGACATGTTTCCACATTAGATAAGTTGTCTGGAGTTTAATATATATTTAAACAGAAGTTGTTCTTTTTACGTTTATTTTTCCATGATACTTTGCGAACAGATGAGAAAATACATATTAGTTCATATTTGGGATGTGTTTAAGTGTGGAACATTAAATGTTTGTTTTGGAAATGTTAAAACTAGCATGAATTGCTGTTCAGTTAAATTTTTTAAACATTATTAGGTGCCACTTGCGATTTTCTTTTCGACATTTTTAAATTTTATTTTAATTAATTTTTAAGAGATTTAATATGATTTGTAGATACAAGTCTAAAAACAAAATAATATTACCTGTGATTTTCAAAATATCTCATCCATATGACTCTCCTCCCTGTAAAATATTTGTATATGTATGCAGATAGTTATATTTTAAAGTGTGATATAAATTCTGTATATTATGTACTATTTTATATATAAATACATATTATTTAATAGGACCTGCTTTTTGCATCAAAATGAATGCCATTTGGTGTTGAAATTTTCTATAAACTCTCCTTTATGGACTGATATTTACCTTTAAGAAAGCAGATAGATCTCTGGGCAAACAAATTGGCACAAACAAAATTTCCCCTTTTGCTTTCCATTGAGTTGATTTACTTGAAAACATTTGGTTTTCTAAACCAATATAAGTAGTTTAGGGTAACTTTTATTATGACGTAGACCAAGCTGAGTTTGTTTGTTTGTTTGTTTATTTGTTTCTTGACTTGAAGGAGGAAAGTAAGCCACAAGAATTACCTTATCTAATTAGAAAAGTAGTCAGAAGCAAATGTGCCCACGAGAATAAAAAATGAGAAGTACTTGGGCAGGAAGCACCATAAACTGTGTCATTGCCCTCTAGGGTTGACTAGCACAACTGCAGTAGACCAACTATTCCTCAGATCCAGGAATAATTGGCTGTGAGTCAGCAACTCCAGTTTAAAAAAAATAGAGGCAGCACATCTGAGTCATGCATAGTATCTGCTCCACCCCCCTGCCATGGCCCGGTCAGGAAAATGCTGACATTTCAGTCAGTTCCTTTGCAGGTAAGTATCACGATGCTTCCTCTGTTCCTTGCTTTCATGGTGCTCTCCAGCCCACTTGGCATTTTTCAGGGATTTCATAAGGTTCTGTCCTGGGCGCTGGCCTTGGTCTCTGATGTCTTTCCCGGATTGCCCTCGCTCTGGTCCTCATGGTTCCATAGTTCCTGTGCCGTTTCCCTGGTGTGGGAGTGCCTCACTGGGACTTAGTGGGACTACCTCTCTATTGCTAGCCTCAGGTGGAGTCAGATGCTCCCTCCCCAGGTTATCACTGATCTGCAGTTTCCTCCTGACAGGGGAAAGACTTAGTGAGAACACTGGGGCCATGGGGTTGATCCTAGAAGGCCCTGGACCACATGTTTTGCAGCTGTGTACTAGTTTCTTTGGAGTGGCACCTACATTGCCCAGAATGCAGAGAAACCACCAAGATCCACATGTTGGTTGCTGCAGCACCCTCCTTTATTTTATTTTTTCATTTTTTAATTTAAAGTATACAAGCTTCAAAAATACAAATTTAGAAACTCAGTGATTCTTCCCACCCTACCTTCCCTCCCACCCACACTCCCACCCTTCTCCTCCTCCCTCTCCTATTCCCGTTCTTATTTTTTTTTACTAAGATCTATTTTCAATTAGCTTTGTACACATAAGATTAACCCTACACTAAGTAAAGAGTTCAACAAATAGTATGAAGAAAAAAAAAAAAAAACAACTGAACAACTGTTCCTTAACAGTTGAGACAAGGGCTATTCAAAGCACCATCCTCTAATTTCTAACTGACCCCAGGTGATCTAGCTCTGCTGGTGTTCCCAATGTTTCCTGAGGGATGAGACAAAAGTTAGCCTCCTGAGAAGGAACCAGAATGGTGGGAAAGCTAAATGTGCCCCTCAATACACTTTTTTCACTGGAGGAACTGTGGGTCAGTGGGAATTCTCTGTGTGCAGTGCTGAGCTGGCTTAGGGGAGAGGTGGCTCCATCAGAGAGCCGCTCCTCTTATCACTGGAACACGGTTCCTCTCAGTTCTGCAGTCCAGAGGGCGTCTCATCCTCAGTTCCAACTTACGGGATGTTCCTGGAAGTGTTCTTGGCTGTGGAGAGCTGCCAGTTGGATTTCTGTAGGGACAAGTGAAGCCAGAGATCTTCTATTCTATCATCTTGCTTATATCACTCCTAAAACAGTGTTGACAAAAAGGTTATTGTTGCATAAACTCAAAAAAAGAGGAGAAAGCGAATGTGCCTGTGAATGTTTTTTGGAAGAGAATAGTGAGTGACCTCTGAAAGAGCAAACAGTATGAGTAGAGCAGAGAAGGCAGGTGAGAAAACATTGTGGGTTCAGCAGCAAGCTAGAAAGAAAATGGTAGAAACCATGAAGTGTAGACTCCATGTGCAAAGTCTGACTATCACATTTAGACAGTGATGTCTGAAGCAATGATTCTCAACCATGATACTCTTGATGGTTTGGGCCATAAGTTTCTTTTGCGTGTGTGTGTGTGTGTGTGTGTGTGTGTGTGTGCTGTTGTGTGCATTGTAGGAGGTTTAACAGCATCCCTGGCTTCCATACATTCAGTGCCAGTTACAACCCCTCCGCTAGTTGTAGCCAACAGAAATATTTCCAGACATTGATTACTGTCCTCAGGGAAGGGACAGAGAGATGAGAAAGGATTTGTTCCTTTCCACTTGAGCAGATATTATCATTCTTGAGAACTCAGAAGAAGGAATGGTGGTATAAGATGAAGACAAAGGAGAGGTGAAAAGTGCTGAAGAAAGATTTGAGAGGATGTGTCTGTGGGGTGAGGGTGGGTGACAGTAGCATCCAGTGAACAGGTAAGGAATTGTGCCTGCAATTTTGTGACTCTGTTTAGAGTATAGACAGGTGATAGATGGTCTCCTGTGTGGTCAGATGTCTCATTTTTATTAATAATATTTTAAGGTATCTAAGTTTCACACAATTCATATATACAAACTTAGGAGCTTAGTGGCACATTTTCAAAGTGTTTAAACTGTAGCCCATTTTATGTCACTTGTGTTAGTGCTTTGACCTGAGCCTTACACCTGAGCATGCTGCCTCTTCCTTTATCTGCTGTCCCTGGTGCTGCCTCTGGCAGGGTAAGGCTCATACCAGACTGGAAACCATAGCTGCTCTAAATATTAGGGCTGCAATGGGCAAAGTCAAGGGTAGGGGATGAAGAAAAAAAGAGTGGTAAGATTGTACAGGAGTCATTCAAAGGATTTATGGAAAAATGGCATTGAAAGATATGTTTATTTTACCCACGGCCAGCATCCTATTGAATGGGGAAAAGTTGGAAGCATTTCCACTGAGATCTGGCACCAGACAGGGATGCCCACTCTCACAACTGCTATTTAACATAGTTCTGGAAGTTTTAGCCAGAGCCATCAGACAAGAAAAAGAAATTAAAGGAATACAAATTGAGAAGGAAGAAGTCAAACTATCCCTCTTTGCAGATGATATGATTCTTTACTTAGAGGATCCAAAGAACTCTACTAAGAGACTATTGGAACGCATAGAGGAGTTTGGCAAAGTGGCAGGATATAAAATCAATGCACAAAAATCAACAGCCTTTGTATACACAAGCAATGCCATGGCTGAGAAAGAACTGCTAAGATCAATCGCATTCACAATAGCTACAAAAACAATCAAATACCTTGGAATAAACTTAACCAAGGACGTTAAAGATCTCTACGATGAGAATTACAAAACCTTAAAGAAAGAAATAGAAGAGGATACCAAAAAATGGAAAAATCTTCCATGCTCATGGATTGGAAGAATCAACATCATCAAAATGTCCATTCTCCCAAAAGCAATTTATACATTCAATGAAATTCCAATCAGGATACCAAAGACATTCTTCTCAGATCTGGAAAAAATGATGCTGAAATTCATATGGAGGCAAAAGGACCTCGAATAGCTAAAGCAATCTTGTACAACAAAAACAAAGCTGGAGGCATCACAATACCAGATTTCAGGACATACTACAGGGCAGTTGTAATCAAAACAGCATGGTACTGGTACAGAAACAGAGGGATAGACCAATGGAACAGAATTGAAACACCAGAAATCAACCCAAACATCTACAGCCAACTTATATTTGATCAAGGATCTAAAACTAATTCCTGGAGCAAGGACAGTCTATTCAATAAATGGTGCTGGGAAAACTGGATTTCCACGTGCAGAATCATGAAGCAAGACCCCTACCTTACACCTTACACAAAAATCCACTCAACATGGATTAAAGACCTAAATCTACGACCTGACACCATCAAGTTACTAGAGAACATTGGAGAAACCCTTCAAGATATTGGCACAGGCAAAGAATTTCTGGAAAAGACCCAGGAGGCACAGGCAGTCAAAGCCAAAATCAACTATTGGGATTGCATCAAATTGAGAAGTTTCTGTACTGCAAAAGAAACAGGCAGGAGAGTGAAGAGACAACCGACAGAATGGGAAAAAATATTTGCAAACTATGCAACAGATAAAGGGTTAATAACCAGAATCTACAAAGAAATCAAGAAACTCCACAAAAACAAAACCAACAACCCACTTAAGAGATGGGCCAAGGACTTCAATAGACATTTTTCAAAAGAGGAAATCCAAATGGCCAACAGGCACATGAAAAAATGTTCAAGATCACAAGCAATCAGGGAAATGCAAATCAAAACCACAATGAGGTTTCACCTCACCCCGGTTAGAATGGCTCACATGCAGAAATCTACCAACAACAGATGCTGGAGAGGATGTGGGGTAAAAGGGACACTAACCCACTGTTGGTGGGAATGCAAACTGGTCAAGCCACTATGGAAGTCAGTCTGGAGATTCCTCAGAAACCTGAATATAACCCTACCATTCGACCCAACCATCCCACTCCTTGGAATTTACCCAAAGGAGTTTAAATTGGCAAACAAAAAAGTGGTCTGCACCCTAATGTTTATTGCAGCTCAATTCACAATAGCCAAGACCTGGGACCAACCTAAATGCCCATCAATGGTAGACTGGATAAAGAAATTATGGGATATGTACTCTTTAGAATACTATACAGCAGTAAGAAACAACGAAATCCAGTCATTTGCAACAAAATGGAGGAATCTGGAACACATCATGCTGAGTGAAGTAAGCCAGTCCCAAAGGGACAAATACCATACGTTCTCCCTGATTGGTGGCAACTGACTGAACACCAAAAAGGAAACCTCCTGAAGTGAAATGGACACTATGAGAAATGGTGACTTGATCAGCATAGCCCTGACTGTTAATGAACAACTTAATACATTATCCCTCTTAGTAGTTTTTTTTTTTGTCTGTTCTACTTAATATGACTGGTTTAATTCTGTAATTAATACACAGTTATTCTTAAGTGTTGAAATTTAACTGAAATGTGATCCCTGTTAAACATAAGAGTGGGAATAAGAGAGGGAAGAGATGTACAATTTGGGACATGCTCAAGCTGACTTGCCCCAAATGGTAGAGTTAGAAACATACCAGGGGACTCCAATTCAATCCCATCAGGGTGGCATGTACCAATGCCATCTCACTATTCCAAGTGACCAATTTCAGTTCACAATTGATCATAATGAAAGGACTAAGAGTCAAAGGGAGCATATAAACAAGTCTAGTACCTGGTAATACTAACCGATAGAATAAATAAAGGGGAGAGTGATCCAACATGGGAAGCGAGATACTCAGCAGACTCATAGAATGGCAGATGTCCTAAACAGCACTCTGGCCTCAGAATCAGCCCTAAAGGCATTTGGATCTGGCTGAAAAGCCCATGAGAGTATTTCAGGCATAGAAAGCCAAGACACTCTGGCAAAAAAAAAAAAAAAAAAAAAAAAAAAGCAAAAAAACAAAACCTAAATGAAAGATCTCTGTGAGTGAGATCCCAGTGGAAAGAACAGGTCTTCAAAGAAGGAGGTACCTTTCTCTGAAGGGAGGAGAGAACCTCCACTTTGACTATGACCTTGTCTAAACAAGATAAGAGTTGGAGAACTCAGAAGGCTTCCATAGCCTTGGAAACTCATGACTGGAGCATAGGGAGATTACTGATGCCATAAACAGGAGTGTCGTTTTGTAAAGTCAACAACAGGAGTCACTGTGCACTTACTCCTCATGTAGGATCTTTGCCCTTAATGTGCTGTACATTGAGATTTAATGCTATAACGAGTACTCAAACAGTACATTTCACTTTGTGTTTCTGTGTGGGTGCAAACTGTTGAAAGCTTTACTTAATGTATACTAATCTGATCTTCTGAAAAAAAAAAAAAGAAATTATCAATTCCCAACTTGACTCTCACTGGGATTAAACATGACAATAAGTCTGATCTGATTTCATCATCATTTAAAAAATCATCTATTATTTTTCACTTTATGTTTCTGTGTGGTAGCAAACTGTTGAAATCTTTATTTAATGTATGCTAAACTGATCTTCTGTATATTAAGATAATCGAAAATGAATCTTGATGTGAATGGAAGGGGAGAGGGAGTGGGAAAGGGGAGGGTTGTGGGTGGGAGGGACGGTATGGGGGGAAGCCATTGTAACACATGAGTCGTACTTTGGAAATTTATATTCATTAAATAAAAGTAAAAAATGTATAATTAAAATAAAACAAAGAAATGAGAAAAAAAAGAAAAAAAAAGAAAGATAAGTTTATTTTGGTGCAGATCTTTTTGAAATTAATAATTTTTCATAATTTTCATTTTTATGAGCTTTTTGAAGACTTCTTAGATGCATAGATTTTGGGGGGCCGGCGCTGTGGAGTGAACCAGTGGATGGAAGACCTCTCTCTCTCTCTCTGCCTCTCTTTCTCTCTCTGTGTAACTCTGACTTTCAAATAAATAAATGAAATCCAGAAAAAACCCATAGATTTTTAAAAAAATATTTATTTGAAAGAGTTATACAGAGAGAGGCATACACACACACACACACACACACAGAGATAGAGAGAGAGAGAGAGAGAGAGAGAGAGAGAGAGAGTACAAGAGCAAGCAGGAAAGATGTCTGTCATTGCTGGTTCACTCCTCAAGTGACTGGGATGGTTAGGGCTGGGCTAGGCCAAAGGCAGCAGCCAGGAACTCCATGCTTGTCTCCTGCATGAGTGGCAGTTGGGCCATCTTCTGCTTTCCTAGGAGCATTGTCAGGGAGCTGGATCAGAAGTGGAGCAGCTGGGACTTGAAGTGGCACTCATTTGGGATGCTGGTGTTACAAGTGATGGTTTAACCTGCTTGTATGTATGTATTTCAACATTTTTTTTGCACTAAAATAGACTTCCTTTAATGTCCATTTCCCACAACGTTTTTGAAGTATGAAGCAACAAAGATACTGGAAAGGGACTTGCCTCTGGCAGCATTTTGTTTTGTACAATTGTGGGTCTAGAATATACTGTCCAAAATTATTTATCCATTACTTTCTAGTACCTTGTACTGTGCAAGGGGCTGGCAAAGCACTTTAATAATTGTAGCTTAAGTGAGCAATGGCAAAAGACAAACATTGACTTTTTTGTCTTCAGCCATAATAGGAGAGTGGCTTTAGAGTTAAGATTTAAAATTCACTCTTATCATATGATTAGCAAAAGTTTACACATATTTTGGTTTGTGCTTGAAATGACAAGGAAGTTGAAGGGTTTAAATGTGCTCTTGAGATAGGAAACATTATTTTCCCATCTACTATTTATATTCTCTTCCAATATGGATTTTTATTTTCACAGTAGATATAAATATATAACTTCTCTAGAATTTCACTTTGGTTAAGCCAAATAGAATTGCCTCTGAGCATTCCTTTATTTATTTGTTTATTTATTTATTTGAAAGGCAGAGGGAGGGAGGAAGGGAGAGGGAGAGAGAGAGAGAGAGAGAGAGAGAGAGAAAGAGAGAGAGAGAGAAAGATTGATTCACTCCCCAAATGGCCACATGGCCATAGCTGTGCCAATCCAAAGCCAGGAGCCAGAAGCCAGGAGCTTCTTCTGGGTCTCCCATGCAGATTCAGGGGCCATCTTCTACCGCTTTCCCAGGATATAGCAGAGAGCTGGATTGGAAGTAGAGCAGCTGGGTCTGGAACCGGCACCCATATGGGATGCCAGCACTGCAGGCGGCAGCCTCACTCGCTAAGCCACAGTTCTGGCCCCTCTGCCCATTTCTTTTAAGATCCAGATTTTAAAATGAATATTTTCTGAAAATACATAAAATTGTTTTAATTTATATTTTGTAATAATTATTATAAGGGGGCTTGTTTGCCTATAGAGATGTTTTATTTTTTCTTTTATATATTTATATATTTACCTTTAATTTTAAATGTTAATTGTGTGTATATTGTAGCTACATTTCCAACTGAATAGTTGCTTCCTATGGAGACTGAATAACATTGCCCTTCTAGGGGTTAATAAAAACATTAAATGACTTGCATCTGGTAAATATTGATTGGGCAGATAATTGCTTATCCATGTTTCTGCCTGGTAGTGGCAGGACATGTAAAGTTTCTACATTGCAAACTGGAAACAGATGATCAAATAGGGTCCCTGGGTTACATAACTGATGTGTGCTGAAAACAGCATCAATAAAACCTGGAGGCTCAATGGCGAGAAATAGAACCCTTGTATTAACTGGGAATCGGTAACAAGGGGCTATGAGTGCCTGTAATGGATACCTCAGTTAGCACATAGCCAGAAAAGAGGGGAAAATCATTTTAAGTAATGGAAATCAACCAGCAAAGGAACCAAAGAAGATGTAAAGTGTCTATATAGAGAGATTTCCACTTTAAGAGACCCATACAAAAAGTTCTTTTTTTATTAGTATCGGATGAAATTTTATTTAAGTGCAAGGATTCCCCATGATCTCTTACTCCTTCCCTCTTTTATGTACTGTATGATAACCCAAAAGGGCACAGCTAATAAGGCAAGAATCCTGTAGATTTCCAACCCTACTAATATCCTTTAACTAAATTTAAAATAACTTTTCATTTTTTTATTGAAGTCCACTTTCTACGTCACACTCCGCTGCTTGCTTCCTTTGCCTAATATTTCACTTCGTTAATATCTGTGAGCATTTCTGAATTTAGGTATCAAATTTTGTAACCCTTATGTTTCTCTGAATTTCCTGAGAACCCAATTTTTTTCAATTCTCACATAAAATGTGGGAGCTATAATTTCTCCGTTCTTCTGAGTGATAATATGTACCTAAACAGAAACCAAGATGTTGCTCTGTTGTTCATGTTTTTTTTTTTTTTATAATGAACATATTTGTTCTGAAATGATCATGTAGGATTAATTCCCACGCCTGTGAGTTTATCCCTTTCTCCCTTCTTTTTCCTTCTTTTCTCCCTTCTCCTCCCTCCCTTTTCTTCCTCTCTCTTTCCTCCCCCTCTTCACTCTTTCTTTCAGTTCCCTTCCTCCACCCTCTTTCCTTTTTCCTTTCATAAACATTTATTGAGTGCTTATGACACACTAGACTCTGTCTAAAGCTGATTAAGAGAGATCTGACATCTGACCTCTTTTTTTTTTTTTTTTTTTATGGAGCCTGGAGCTTTCACTTTTATGGGAAATGTGAGTAACAGCAGGGCCCAATTAAGTTTTGTTGGGGTGTCACTTACTGCTCTTTGGTAGCAAACATTTGAAAATAACATGCAAGTACAGAGAAATTTATTGAAAAGATACTAGTAGTATCTTGATGGGAACAAGGCTCAAACAATCAAATGGAAATTGTAAAAGAAATCAAAGGGACTCAGGAAGCAGGGGCCCTAGCATTTATTTATTTAAAAAGCTTTATTTTTTATTTGAAAAGCAGAGTGAGAAAAAGAGAAGGGAGACACAGAAAGAAAGAGATCTTCTATCTATTGGTTCACTCCTCAAATTGCTGCAATGATTGGAATTGGTCCAGGTGGAAGCCAGGAGCCCAGAATTCCATACAGGTCTCCCACATAGGTGTCTGGGGCCATCTCCACTGCTTTCCCAGGTGCATAAGCAGGTAGTTGGATCATGGATCAGCTGGATCAGTTAAGACAAACAAATGCTATCCTATTAGCTATCAGCATTGCAAATGACAGCTTAACCCTCTGTGTCACAATGCCAGATCCCCTTATGTTGATTTCTGAACAATCCACATCCTATCACTAATAAACATCTCATACTTCTGTCCTATGATTTAAATGTGGTTGTCTCCAAGAAGTCTCTGTATTAGGGACTTGATCTGTGGAGTAGTGATGGCGTAAAGGTGGTAGAACCTTTAAAAGGTGGGGCCTAATGGGAGCTCCTTAGGTAAATTGAAGTAGTGCCTTCAGAAGGGGTTGTGGGAGCTCCGGTGCTCTCGGCTTCCTGTGTGGAGATGCTGTCTTTCCTACAAGTTCCTGCCATGATGGGTCGCAACAAAGAAGCCTGCACTAGAATGGAATTGATGGCTGCACCACTAGGCCCTTGAACCTCCAAAACTGTGAGCACAATAAACCTATTTGCTTTATAAAGTTGTTTGTCTTAGATACTGAGATTATTCTGATTAAATGTTAGCATTGCCTTGGGATGAATAAAAATATAAAAACACAGACTCTTGATCCCATATGTAGACATGCTGATTTAATTGGCTTGTTTTGCAGTGTGGATCAGGATTTTTTGATCAATTAATTTTTTATTTGAAAGTCAGTGTTGGAAAAAGAGAGAGGGAGAATATGAATATGAGAATGAATCTTCCATCTGCTGGTTCATTTCCCAGATGGCTGCAATGGCTGCAGCTGGGTTGGGTTGAAACCAGGGCTTCCTTTGGGTTTTTCCAGGTGGGTGACAGGGGTCCAATCACTTGGGCCATCTTCTGCTGCTTTTCCCAGGCCATTAGCTGGGAGCTGGATCACTGCATACCTGGTCAAACGGTACTGGATTGAGCCAGTGAATACATTCATCTCTTGGGTGGAAAGATCTCAGATGCATTCTGTACAACCCATCAGAGTACCCAGTGGGATTAACCTCAGGAACTACAGTAATGATTGGTTAGATAATGCACCTTTGAAATGATCTTTTCCTTCTTTTCATTTCACTTTTCCAAGACTCCTATTCCTATTCCGAGGGACTCCTTACGAACTTAATTACCTGCAACGTGCCCTCATCTCGGGCTCTGCTGTTGAGACTTAGTGCAGGCTCACCCACACAGAATGGTATCATGCTTGCATCTGTGAGACCATTTACTTCCTGACTGTAATGGCAAGCTGTGGAGGAGGTAGGTCTTCATTCCATATTTGAACAAGATGCAAGAGAGCTCTTCTCACCTCACGTCATGATGCGTTTTCCAAGTTTTTTTTAAAATTTTTTTTTTTATTTTTGACAGGCAGAGTGGACAGTGAGAAAGAGAGACAGAGAGAAAGGTCTCCCTTTGCCATTGGTTCACCCTCCAATGGCCGCCGCGGCCGGCGCGCTGCGGCCGGTACACCGCGCTGATCCAATGGCAGGAGCCAGGAGCCAGGTGCTTTTCCTGGTCTCCCATGGGGTGCAGGGCCCAAGCACCTGGGCCATCCTCCACTGCACTCCCTGGCCACAGCAGAGGGCTGGCCTGGAAGAGGGGCAACCGGGATAGAATCCGACGCCCCTACTGGGACTAGAACCCCGTGTGCTGGCGCCGCTAGGCAGAGGATTAGCCTAGTGAGCCGCGGCGCTGGCCTCCAAGTTTTTTTTTAAGACTTATTTTTTTATTTGAAAGTCATAGTTACAGAGGGAGGGGGGCCACATACACACACACACAGAGTTTCCATCTGCTGGTTCACTCCCTAAATGGCTACAATGGTCAGTACTGGGCCACACCAAAGCCAGGATCCAGGAGCCAAGAGCTCCATCCAGGTCTCCCACATGATTACAGGGGCCCAAACACTTGCGCTATCCTCTGCTGCTTTGCCCAGGCTATTATCAGGGAGCTGGATCAGAAATGGAGCAGCCAAGACTTGAACTGGCACCCATAAGAGATGCAGATGTCACAGGTGGTGGCTTTACCCGCTATGCCACAGTGCCAGCCCCAAGCTTATTTTTAATCACTCCCAAGGTAGGTCCTCTGAGACAATTTATTAATAATGTTATAACCTCTGCTGTGTTTTACAATCCCCCACCCCCATTTTAGAATACCAATCTTTTTAGTTAAACCATAATGTTCTCTCTCAAATATTTCCTTGATTGATGGGGATTTCAACATTCATGTAGATTGCTTTGGGGTTAAAGAGTGCATTGATATTGATTTTCATGATTTAAATGTACTCTCTCTCTCCTCCATCCATAGTCACAATCCCTCTGCCCATTGCAGTCTTTCCCAGAGTGCTCATTTTTCCACCTGTAGGTTGCTGGAGTGTCAGGTCTCCTGAAGTGGAGGCAGAGCTGGGTCTCTGTAGGGATTCATTTAGATGCCATGGAAAGAATTTTTTCTATCAATTTGGGGGTATCATGGCCCATTTTCTCCCTCTAGCCTAGAATATGCATATTTAAGAGTTACTGGCCGGCGCCGCGGCTCACTAGGCTAATCCTCCGCCTAGCAGCGCCGGCACACCGGGTTCTAGTCCCGGTCGGGGCGCCGGATTCTGTCCCGGTTGCCCCTCTTCCAGGCCAGCCCTCTGCTGTGGCCAGGGAGTGCAGTGGAGGATGGCCCAGGTGCTTGGGCCCTGCACCCCATGGGAGACCAGGAAAAGCACCTGGCTCCTGGCTCCTGCCATCGGATCAGCGCGGTGCGCCGGCCGCAGCGCGCCGGCCGCGGCGGCCATTGGAGGGTGAACCAACGGCAAAGGAAGACCTTTCTCTCTGTCTCTCTCTCTCACTGTCCACTCTGTCTGTCAAAAAAAATAAAAAAAAAAAAAAGAAAAAAAAAAGAAAAAAAATAAGAGTTACTTATATTTTAATACCTTTATCATCTTAGTGAAAATTAATTTATACATTTCTACAGTAGGTAATGTTGAAGCATAGTATTTATTTAAAGTGAATATATTCAATATATAAATTTACAATAATTGTTTCCAGTTCTGAACATGCTATGCTTAAATAGTTTTAAGTTTTTTTTCTTTTTATAAATCAACTGCTTTGCAGGATCAAAATATGCCCATTTTAAGGGTACAGCTCAATGAGTTTTCACAAGTGCATATACTTGTGTAACTACCATCACAATTCAGCTATATAACATTTCCTTCTCCTCAGAAATGTTCCTTCATCTTCCTCTGAAACTAACCCCTTTATTCCTAGCCCAAGAAATCACGGACGTTTTTATGTGGCAGTGTCAATTAATTTTGCCTGTTCGAAAATTATATATAAAATTTTGGCACTTTCAGTACCACTGTTTTGTGTTTGAGTTCCTGTGCTCATGTGCTGTACATTTGGGCTGCTATAACAAGAAATCATAAACTAGGTGGCTTATAAATAGAGCTTTTTTTCCCCCACAAATGTGGGGGCTAGAAGTCCCAGACCAAGGTGCAGGCAGATTTCGTGTCTTGTGAAAGTCCTCTTCCTGGCTCATAGACTACCTTAATTTTTTTCTGTGTCCTCACCTGAAAGAAGGGACAAAAGAGCTCCCTGGTAATTTAATTTCATTCATGAGCCTTCTACCCTCATGACTCAATCGCCTCCCCAAGCCTCGCCCCCTAATACTATCCTCTTGGGGATGAGGTCAAGATTTCAACATATGTATTTTGGGTGAGATGTAAACATTCAGTCCATATCACTCAGCATAGGTTTTCTGAGATTTTTTTCAAGCTGTGGTGTGCATTAGTAGTTTGTCCCATTTTATTTTTTAATTGACAACAATTGTATATATTTATGAAGTAGAGTGTGATATTACAAAGTGTAATGATCAAATCAGGGGCAATTGACATCATTTTCATCTTCTTAAACATTTATCATTTTATTTGTGCCAGAAATCTTTGAGTTTCTCTGTTAAAGCTTTACTTTTTATTCTTTTATTGTACCTCTTATTGCTGAGTAAAGATGCACCCTGACTGACCTGTTGATGAACGGTTGTTTTGTTTCCAATAAGTAGCTGCTGTGAATGCCATTGATGTGGCTGTTCTTATATGGAGCTTTGTGTAGACACATTTTAATCTTCTGGAGTAAATAAGGAATGGAATTGCTAAGTCATATGACATTTATACCTTTTTTTTTAGAATTTATTTGACAGGTAGAGTCATAGACAGTGAGAGAGAGAGACGGAGAGAAAGGTCTTCCTTCTGTTGGTTCGCTCTCTAAGTGGCTGCCCGGCTGGTGCTGTGCCCATCCGAAGCCAGGAGCTTGGTGCTTCTTTCTGGTCCCCCATGAGGGTGCAGGAGCCCAAGCACTTGGGCCATCCTCCACTGCCCTCCCGGACCACAGAAGAGAGCTGGACTGGAAGAGAAGCAGCTGGGACTAGAACCCGGCGCCCATATGGAATGCCAGCACCAGAGGTGGAGGATTAATCAAGTGAGCCATGGTGCTGGCCTGATATTTGTACCTTTGTAAGACACTATAGAACTTTTTTCAAAGTAGTTCTACCATTTTACATTGCCAACAGCCAAGTGTGAATTGTTCAATTGCTCTATAACATCACCAACACTTGGTATTTTCTGTCTGCTTAGTTTTAATTATTCTTGTGAGTATAAAGTAGAATCTCATTGTGATTTTAATATGAATTTCCCTGATGAATAATGTTGTGGAGTATCTCTTCATGTGGTTATTGGTCATTTGGATAGTCCCTTTGGTACAGTGTGTTCAAGTATCTTGCTCCTGTTTTATTTGCCATTCAAAGAATTCATGTCATCTAAATTGTTGAATTTATTGGCATAATGTTTTCCATAATATTTCCTTTGTAACTCTTTAACATCATTAGCATCAATGATGTTGGCTTCCCTTTTATTCCTGATTAATAATTTCTGTCTTCTTTCTTATTTTTTCCTGTTTCAATCTGACTAAATGTCAATGTAACAATTTTTAAAAAGAACCTGTTTTTGGTTTTACTGATTTTTTTTCTATTATTTTTTCTTCCTATATCATTGATTTTTCTTCCTATGTTTATTAATTTCTTCCTCTTACTTACCTTGGATTTGACTTCTTCTGTTTTTTGTTATAGTTTTTTTAAAGATGGTAGCTTACTAAGTACTTGTGAACTTTATTACTTTATCATATAAGCATTTAAAATAATACGTCATTTTAAGTACTGCTTTGCTACACTTTACAACTTTTGATATGTTGTGATTTCATTATTATCAAGTTAAAACATTTTCTAGTGTTTCTTATGATTTCTACTCTGACTCATGGGTTGTTTCGAAATATAAAAAAACTTTTGGCTGTGAATTTTTGATTCTAGTTAGAGAATTAAGTGATGACAACAGTTTATAATATAATGAGATTTAAATGCCAGTATATGAATTACCTTGGTTAATGTAGCATGTGCAATTGAAAAAAAAGGCACAGATGTAAGAATCTGGAGCATTTCTCTTTGAAAATTTATGTAATAATGCATGAATTTATTTTTGTTGGTTATCAGGATATCCTGATTCTTTTTCTCCCTTCTATCAGCACTGTCGGCACTTCTTAGTATGTATTGGCAAACATAGTTTTTTCTTTTATTATTTTTATTTATTTATTTTTTTGACAGGCAGAGTGGACGGTGAGAGAGAGAGACAGAGAGAAAGGTCTTCCTTTGCCGTTGGTTCACCGTCCAATGGCCACCGCAGCCAGCGCGCTGCGACCAGGGCACCGCGCTGATCCGAAGCCAGGAGCCAGGTGTTTCTTCTGGTCTCCCATGTGGGTGCAGGGCCCAAGCACTTGGGCCATCCTCCACTGTACTCCCGGGCCACAGCAGAGGGCTGGCCTGGAAGAGGGGCAACTGGGATAGAATCCGGTGCCCCGATCAGGACAAGAACCTGGTGTGCTGGCACCGCAGGCGGAGAATTAGCCTAATGAGCCGCGGCACCGGCCAAACATACTTTTTTTCTTGCAGCTGTTTTTTTGGATTCCATCATACTTGAATTTAAATTAAATTAATTTATAAATGAATAGAGATTAATAAATCATAATGTGGATAAATTTAAATAATTATTTCCAAGCTGTGAAAATTATTTTAACAAAATTTTAAATCCAAGAAAGAAGTAAAAACATGTATTGTTTTCTTACAATGGTTCAGGTAGTTAACTGAAATTTGCGCTGTGTTTACCATAATGTATTTACTGTAACTTCATGAGGTACAGTGTATTAACTGTAATAATGTAAACTACTGCCAAGTGTTTTGTTTTGTATACAAATTAGTAAGTAACAGTTGTGCATGTTGGTCAGTCATGTAATTTTTGTCAAAGTCTGTTGGTGATTAATCACTGTGCATCTGTGCATTGTGTGAATATAGTTCATTCATAGACAGCAAAGTGTTCAATTTGTGAACTCATTTTCTCTCACGGCTTAACTCACATAATTTAACTTTAAAGCATTAAAAGTTGGATAACAATTCAGGTCACCTTTATCTGTTTGGGCACTTACAGGAAAATGTTCTTGCAAACATAACTTCTTTAATTCAACCAATGGGCCAAGGAATTAAATCAACTTTTGAAGCTTGCTTCAGAACTTTTGACAGGCTGTTGATGCTTCAACTGGAGATTGGGCAATTTCTTTTGCTAAATGTTAGAAGAAATATTATTTACATAATGCTTTTGGAAACATCCAGGCATCATGGCAGGAAGGAAAATGAGTAATATGCATGCAGCATGGCAGATACTTTTATTGCACTGAGTAAATAATTTGCAGGATTCACATAGAATGTAAGTGGAGTTATAGAAGCCATAATTGACCATGGAAATGTGGATACTGCACCATTTGAGAGAAAATTGGTGAAGGTTAAGTTTATTGACATAAATGAGAAAAAAGTCGCAACAACAATGATGAAGATATGTTTAAAGAAGAAATGTCAGCAAAACAACTTCATATTAAAGGAAATCTTGAAAGTATTTCACAACACTGAAAGCACACACACACACACACACACAAATAACATGTTGGAACCTGATCCAGACTTATAAAGGAGATTGACAATTCTCCAATGCATGGAAAAGATGCTTACTTCACATTGAAAGTTACTCCTTGAGGAGCACTGTTAAAACTACTCCCGATAAGTGTTCTTTACAAAGAAATAAATTGCTGTATTTCCCACATCCTTGTAAACACTTGCTATTTTCAATTTTTAACTCTGAGATTTTGGGGGATGTGTGATCCTAATATTTTCTATTTGTAATTCACTGAACAGTAATGAGCAGAATCTCACTCTAGTCCTCTAAGTGCACACACATTCCTTGATTTTGATCCCCTAGACTCCATAGAGCATGGCTGGTCCTACTTCACTAATTCTCAGATCACTCTGATAATATTTTGAAAGTTTATACAGATAGTAATGTCCCTGCCAGTGTTTACAGTTCTAGGCTCCCTTTCTTTCCCAGATTCCTTTCTGGATTTTTCAGGTTATTGGTAAACTCATGGATGACTTTGTATCTTTTTCATGTCCAGGAAGAGCAGGCAGCAGGAAGATGGTAATTTGGGTGAGAGTATCCTGATGGAAAAGGGAATCTGGGCAGCTTTTTCATTATCATGCTGCAGATAGCTTTGGGCTGTTTTCCACACTTGGTCTGGTCTTTGGAAATGTAGGTAGACAGCTGAGACTTTCTTTTTGGGAAGAAATTGGTGGCCTTTCGTAGACAACTGGGTATTGCCTACTACTTCACAGCCTGTCACTAATTAGTCACTTGTGCCCTACATGCATCTGGACTTGTTTCTGACCCACAGATAACCCGAGAATCTCTTCCACACCAGTCTTCACTCTTTGGGATCCTGATGTGGTCCAAAACTCATTGACATTTTTCACATCTCTCATACAGTCACCTAACGTGGAAGGAATGGTAAGAGGGAAATCTGGTTTTCTGAATTTTCTCTCTCCTGAATGTGTGTGTGCATATGTGTGTTTAAGTGGGTAATGTCTCTAAACTAAGTCTGCATGGCCCTGAAATAGTTTGGGAGGGTGGAGGATGAGGAATATAGCCCCATTTGAACAAAACAGTTGAAGATCTGCTCTTTTGGTCTGAGTTGTGATGTGAATGGAAGGGGAGAGGGAGTGGGAAAGGGGAGGGTTGCGGGTGGGAGGGACGTTGTGGGGGGGAAGCCATTGTAATCCATAAGCCGTACTTTGGAAATTTATATTCATTAAATAAAAGTTAATTTTTTTTATCAGCATAGTGTCTCTGTGCTTGTTAGTGCCTAGACAGAGCTGCAGCCCTGTTAACTTTGACTCATTTTTTATTCTTTATGACCTTTCTCTATCTCATAAATTTTCCACATCTGCTTCTGTTTCCAAGGCCTGATTTCAACACACCTTCAATTTAAATTGTCTGGGAAGAGAATGCCACCAACCAATTTGGTTCCTGGTTATGCAGAACTTATTGTCAGACCATCTACCAGGGTGCTGGTGAATCTGTGGATTGACCTGACTGTATTTTATTCTGTTGTACCTGAAGTGGGATGGGGCTCAGTTGATAGTTTGCAAATAAGTCAGATTGTAAGAGTCAAGTAGGGCTTTTGATGCCCCAGAGTCAGTTTCTTGTTTCGATCAGCCATCCTGAGCATTGATATTTTGTATAATATTTTTAGTTATAGCAATGGATTTGTTTGCCTTTTGCATCTGGTGACCAATAGCATGAGAATGCAAAGTACTGGGGTTAATAGTGCAGTCTGTGACAACGGGACCAGGTTTGAAACAAAGAAAAATACAGTCAAGGAAACTGTGTATGGTAGTGCTGTCATTCAGTTTCATTACAGGTCTGCCTGAATTATCACAGTATATGGGAAAGAGCCATGGTGGGGCAATAATCCTATTCCCTTGCTTCCTGGAGATTCAAGGATTACATTGAAAGAACTATCATCTCTATCATCCCTCCTCCCTGTTTTCTCTCATGGTGAGGTCAGATAGAGTTTAGATGCTCCATGTGAATATTGTCTATATTCATGAATGGGCTATCTTGGTTGCAGGCAATATGATAACCTTAAAGTTCAGCAGCTTTAAGAACTAGTTTTTTTTTTTATTAACTTTTTTTATTAACTTGATGATACTAAACCTGATGTCTTTTCATAGCGCTGTCAGAGATTACTGGTATTGCCTTCTAGCTTTTGATTATTTATAGATGTTCTACATATTTAGCTCTCTGCTATGTGTTGGTTTTTTTTTTCCTGCATTTTATGAGGAGAGTATTAAAGTAGACATTATTATGATCTCAAGTGTAAACAGGTATATAAAGAAGTTGTGATGTATTGTAAGGCTTCTGTTATTCATGATGCTTAACCTAATGAGGATGCAATTACTACTTGCATAAAGAACTGGAATAATAGCCCAGAAAGTGAGAGTTACAGCATGGCATTTGGATATTTGAGAGCAGTGAATTTCCATGAATAAAATGGTTACTTTAGTGCATTTTTTTTTTTTTTTGGTGAGAGTGGGGAGAAATCAGGCTGTTTTTCACATGATGCAGTTCTTTGCATTATTTTCACAAGGTCTTCTGAGATAACACATACTTATAGTTGTTAATAGGCTTTATATCTATTAAGTTGTTAGCATTTTATCTTGATATACTGATAGAATAACCGCTGGGAATATTTAACCTAGCAAAATAGCTGCAGCTGCCAAATGCTGGATTTAATTATTTATTAAGATCAGTATGAGTGTTTAGACATACTGTTTGCAGTGTACATACAAGCATTATCAAAATTGAAATTAGAGATCCAGAAATATTGTATTTTCAAGACCATTTATTTTGTACAGAAGAACACTAAGAGTTGGATATTATCTAAAGTTACTATATTAGATTTGAGACAGAAACAGGATAAAATCTTAGCTCTCCTGCTTCTCTGAACCAGGACTTTCCCAAAATGTTAAATTACTAATGTTTCCAATTTCTTTATTTTTCTTTGTCCTTTTATATTTTGTCATTAGTTATCTTACTAAGATCCTAACCTTTACTTGGAATTCTTGAATTTGTCACCATTATTTTTAAATAAGTTAAAATACTATTTGTTATCAAAGCTGTTTCCATTGCATTGCATTTTGAGGTCTGTTATCATGAAGCTAGTAAGAAATAAATGTTACAGGCTTAGGGATAAGGAGAGGACCGCAAGTTCTGTTACTTGCAACTCTGCTTTGAGTAGACAGAGTATAGGTCTCCTAAGTAGTGTGTATTTGAGATAATTGGACATCTCATTAGTCCTCATTTTTTCCCCTCTTTGAAGGTGATAGATTTTAGGCATTGTTATATTTTTAACTTTCTTTTGAAGTAGTTATGTATTCCAAGGAAGTTGCAAAAGATATAGGAATGTTTTATGTACTTTTCTCTTAATTTGTCCACATGAGGACCTCTGTATAACTACAATACAATATCAAAACCCAGAAATTGACAAAGGTGAGTCCACGGAGCATATTCAGATCTCAGCAGTTTTTTTTTTTTTAAGAAAAAGATTTATTTATTTGAAAGAAAGAAAGAGAGCGAGAGCGAGCGAGCGAGCTCTTCCATCAGCTGGTTTACTCCTCAGAAGACCACAGCAGGCAGTATTGGGCCAGGTCGAGGCCAGGAGCCTGGAACTCCATCCGGGTATTCCATGTAGGTAGCAAGGCCCCAAGTACTTGGGTCATCATCCTCTATCTTCCCAGATGCATTAGCAGGGAACTGGATTGGGAGCAGACCATGTGGAAGTTGAATTTGTGCTCTAATATGGGATGCTGGTGTAGTGGGCAGTGGCTTAACTTGATGTTTCGTAATGCTGGTCACAAATCTCAATTGTTTTACAATTACTCGTGTGTGTGTGTGTGTGTGTGTTTACAGTATAGTTTTATGCAATTTTATCAAATATGTATATTTCTGTAACTACCACCACCACAATCAAGACAGATACTTTTCTTTTTTTTTTTTTTATCTTTTATTTAATGAATATAAATTTCCAAAGTACGACTCATGTGTTACAATGGCTTCCCCCCCCATACCGTCCCTCCCACCCACAACCCTCCCCTTTCCCACTCCCTCTCCCCTTCCATTCACATCAAGATTCATTTTCGATTATCTTAATATACAGAAGATCAGCTTAGTATACCTTAAGTAAGTATTTCAACAGTTTGCTCCCACACAGAAACATAAAGTGAAAAATAATAGATGATTTTTTTTAAATGATGATGAAATCAGATCTGACCTATTGTCATGTTTAATCCCAGTGAGAGTCAAGTTGGGAATTGATAATTTCTTTCTTTCTTTCTTTTTTTTTTTTTTTTTACAGAAGATCAGTTTAGTGTACATTAAGTAAAGATTTCAGTCATTTGCACCCCCATAGAAACACAAAGTGAAATATACTGTTTGAGTACTCGTTATAGCATTAAGCCTCAGTGTACAGCACGTTAAGGACAGAGATCCTACATGAGGAGTAAGTGCACAGTGACTCCTGTTGTTGACTTTACAAATTGACACTCCTCTTTATGGCATCAGTAATCTCCCTATGCACCAGTCATGAGTTTCCAAGGCTATGGAAGCCCCTTGAGTTCTCCGACTCTTATCTTGTTTAGACACGGTCATCGTCAAAGTGGAGGTTCTCTCCTCCCTTCAGAGAAAGGCACCTCCCTCTTTGAAGACCTGTTCTTTCCACTGGGATCTCACTCACAGAGATCTTTTTGCCAGAGTGTCTTGGCTTTCCATGCCTGAAATACTCTCATGGGCTTTTCAGCCAGATCCGAGTGCCTTTAGGGCTGATTCTGAGGCCAGAGTGCTATTTAGGACATCCGCCATTCTATGAGTCTGCTGAGTATCTCGCTTCCCATGTTGGATCACTCTCCCCTTTATTTATTCTATCGGTTGGTGTTAGCAGATACTAGACTTGTTTATGTGCTCCCTTTGACTCTTAGTCCTTTCATTATGATCAATTGTGAACTGAAATTGATCACTTGGAGTAGTGAGATGGCATTGGCACATGCCACCTTGATGGGATTGAATTGGAATCCCCTGGTATGTTTCCAACTCTACCAATTGGGGCAAGTCAGCCCGAGCATGCCCCAAATTATACATCTCTTCCCTCTCTTATTCCCACTCTTATGTTTAACAGGGATCACATTTCAGTTAATTTTCAACACTTAAGAATAACTGTGTGATAATTACAGAATTAAACCAGTCATATTAAGTAGAACAGACAAAAAAAAATACTATGAGGGATAATGTATTAAGTTGTCAATTAGCAGTCAGGGCTATGCTGATCAAGTCACCATTTCTCATAGTGTCCATTTCACTTCAGGAGGTTTCCTTTTTGGTGTTGAGTCAGTTGTCACCGATCAGGGAGAACATATGGTATTTGTCCCTTTGGGACTGGCTTACTTCACTCAGCATGATGTGTTCCAGATTCCTCCATTTTGTTGCAAATGACTGGATTTCGTTGTTTCTTACTGCGGTATAGTACTCTAAAGAATACATATCCCATAATTTCTTTATCCAGTCTACCGTTGATGGGCATTTAGGTTGGTTCCAGGTCTTGGCTATTGTGAATTGTGCTGCAATAAACATTAGGGTGCAGACCGCTTTTTTGTTTATCAATTTAAACTCCTTTGGGTAAATTCCAAGGAGTGGGATGGTTGGGTCGAATGGTAGGGTTATATTCAGGTTTCTGAGGAATCTCCAGACTGACTTCCATAGTGGCTTGACCAGTTTGCATTCCCACCAACAGTGGGTTAGTGTCCCTTTTTCCCCACATCCTCGCCAGCATCTGTTGTTGGTAGATTTCTGAATGTGAGCCATTCTAACCGGGGTGAGGTGAAACCTCATTGTGGTTTTGATTTGCATTTCCCTGATTGCTAGTGACCTTGAACATTTTTTCATGTGCCTATTGGCCATTTGGATTTCCTCTTTTGAAAAATGTCTATTGAAGTCCTTGGCCCATCTCTTAAGTGGGTTGTTGGTTTTGTTTTTGTGGAGTTTCTTGATCTCTTTGTAGATTCTGGTTATTAACCCTTTATCTGTTGCATAGTTTGCAAATATTTTTTCCCATTCTGTCGGTTGTCTCTTCACTCTCCTGCCTGTTTCTTTTGCAGTACAGAAACTTCTCAATTTGATGCAATCCCAATAGTTGATTTTGGCTTTGACTGTCTGTGCCTCCCGGGTCTTTTCCAGAAATTCTTTGCCTGTGCCAATATCTTGAAGGGTTTCTCCAATGTTCTCTAATAACTTAATGGTGTCAGGACGTAGATTTAGGTCTTTAATCCACGTTGAGTGGATTTTTGTGTAAGGTGTAAGGTAGGGGTCTTGCTTCATGATTCTGCACGTGGAAATCCAGTTTTCCCAGCACCATTTATTGAATAGACTGTCCTTGCTCCAGGAATTAGTTTTAGATCCTTGATCAAATATAAGTTGGCTGTAGATGTTTGGGTTGATTTCTGGTGTTTCAATTCTGTTCCATTGGTCTATCCCTCTGTTTCTGTACCAGTACCATGCTGTTTTGATTACAACTGCCCTGTAGTATGTCCTGAAGTCTGGTATTGTGATGCCTCCGGCTTTGTTTTTGTTGTACAAGATTGCTTTAGCTATTCGAGGTCTCTTGTGCCTCCATATGAATTTCAGCATCATTTTTTCTAGATCTGCGAAGAATGTCTTTGGTATCTTGATTGGGATTGCATTGAATCTATAAATTGCTTTTGGGAGAATGGACATTTTGATGATGTTGATTCTTCCAATCCATGAGCATGGAAGATTTTTCCATTTCTTGGTATCCTCTTCTATTTCTTTCTTTAAGGTTTTGTAATTTTCATCGTGGAGATCTTTAACGTCCTTGGTTAAGTTTATTCCAAGGTATTTGATTGTTTTTGTAGCTATTGTGAATGGGATTGATCTTAGCAGCTCTTTCTCAGTCATGGCATTGCTTGTGTATACAAAGGCTGTTGATTTTTGTGCATTGATTTTGTATCCTGCCACTTTGCCAAACTCCTCTATGAGTTCCAATAGTCTCTTAGTAGAGTTCTTTGGATCCTCTAAGTACAGAATCATATCGTCTGCAAAGAGGGATAGTTTGACTTCTTCCTTCTTGATTTGTATTTCTTTGATTTCTTTTTCTTGTCTGATGGCTCTGGCTAAAACTTCCAGAACTATGTTAAATAGCAGTGGTGAGAGTGGGCATCCCTGCCTGGTGCCAGATTTCAGTGGAAATGCTTCCAACTTTTCCCCATTCAATAGGATGCTGGCTGTGGGTTTTTTATAAATTGCTTTGATTATATTGAGGAATGTTCCTTCTATACCCAATTTGCTTAGAGTTTTCATCATGAAAGGGTGTTGAATTTTATCAAATGCTTTCTCTGCATCAATTGAGATAACCATATGGTTTTTCTTCTGCAGTCTTTTAATGTGGTGAATCACATTGATTGATTTGCGAATGTTGAACCATCCCTGCATACCAGGGATGAATCCCACTTGGTCTGGGTGGATGATTTTCCTGATGTGTTGTTGTATTCTATTGGCCAGAATTTTATTGAGGATTTTTGCGTCTATGTTCATCAGGGATATTGGTCTGTAATTTTCTTTCAGTGCTGCATCTTTCTCTGGCTTAGGAATTAAGGTGATGCTGGCTTCATAGAAAGAATTTGGGAAGATTCCCTCTTTTTCGATTGTTCTGAATAGTTTGAGAAGAAATGGGATTAGTTCTTCTTTAAATGTCTGGTAGAATTCAGCAGTGAATCCATCTGGTCCTGGGCTTTTCTTTGTTGGGAGGGCCTTTATTACTGTTTCAATTTCTGTTTCAGTTATGGGTCTATTTAGGTTTTTGATGTCTGCATGGTTCAATTTTGGTAGATTGCATGTGTCCAGGAATCTATCCATTTCTGATAGGTTTTCCTGTTTGCTGGCATACAGGTCCTTGTAGTAATTTCTGATGATTCTTTTTATTTCTGTGGTGTCTGTTGTTACGTTTCCTTTTTCATCTCTGATTTTATTGATTTGGGTCTTTTCTCTTCTTTTTTTAGTTAGTTGGGCCAATGGGGTGTCAATTTTGTTTATTTTTTCAAAAAACCAGCTTCTCGCTTGGCTGATTTTTTGTAATGTTTTTTTGGATTCAATCCTGTTAATTTCTTCTCTGGTTTTAATTATTTCTCTTCTCCTACTAGATTTGGGTTTGGTTTGCTGCAGTTTTTCTAGGTCCTTGAGGTGCGCTGAAAGCTCATTTATTTGGTACCTTTCCAATTTCTTGGTATAGGCACCTATTGCTATAAATTTGCCTCTCAATACTGCTTTTGCTGTATCCCATAAGTTTTGATATGTTGTGTTGTTGTCTTCATTTACTTCCAGAAAGTTTTTGATTTCTCTTTTGATTTCTTGAATGACCCAGTGTTCATTCAGGAGCATGTTGTTCAGTCTCCATGTGTTTGCATACTTTCTGGGGTTTCCTGAGTTGCTAATTTCCAGCTTCATCCCGCTGTGGTCTGAGAAGCTGCATGGTATGATTCTAATTCTTTTAAATTTGCTGTGACTTGCTTTATGGCCTAGTATGTGGTCAATCCTAGAGAAGGTTCCATGCGCTGCTGAGAAGAATGTGAAGTCTGTGGATGTAGGGTTGAAAGTTCTGTAGATATCTGTTAGATCCATTTGGGCAATAGTGTCAATTAAATCTGCTGTTTCCTTGTTGATCTTCTGTCCGGATGATCTGTCTATTTCTGAGAGTGGAGTATTGAAGTCCCCCAGTACTATTGTATTGGAATCTAAATCTCCCTTTAAGTCCCTTAACATATCTTTTAAATAGACCGGTGCCCTGTAATTAGGTGCATATACATTTATAATAGTTACATCTTCCTGTTGAATTGAACCCTTAATCATTATATAGTGTCCCTCTTTGTCTCTCTTAACAGTTTTTGTATTAAAGTTTATTTTGTCTGATATTAATATGGCTACACCTGCTTTTTTTTGGTTTCTGTTGGCATGGAATATCTTTTTCCAACCTTTCACTTTCAGTCTGCATGCCTCTTTGTTAGAGAGATGTGTTTCTTGTAGGCAACAAATAGTTGGGTTGTGTTCTGTGAGCCAGTCAGCTAAACGGTGTCTTTTAACTGAAGAATTCAGACCATTAATGTTCAATGTGACTATTGATACGTAGTGACTTTGCCCTGCCATTTTCCCGGAAATATTTTCTAGTATATGCTTTGAGCTTCCCATGCTCTTTTACTGGTAGGTGTTCTTCCTTTCCCTTCTTTCATATTGATGGCCGTGTTTCTGTGTTTCTGAGTGTAGCACATCTTTAAGTATCTTTTGCAGGGCCGGACGAGTGGCCACAAAGTCTTTCAATTTCTGTTTGCTATGAAAGGTCTTTATTTCACCTTCATTCACAAATGAGAGCTTGGCAGGATATAATATTCTGGGCTGGCAATTTTTCTCTCTTAGCACCTGTGCTATGTCTCGCCATTCCCTCCTAGCTTGTAGGGTTTCTGATGAGAAGTCAGCTGTGAGTCTGATTGGAGATCCTCTGAGAGTAATCTGACGTTTCTCTCTTGCACATTTTAGGATCTTTTCTTTATGTTTCACTGTGGTAAGTTTAATTACCACGTGTCGTGGTGAGGATCTCTTTTGGTCATGTTTATTGGGGGTTCTATGAGCTTCCTGTACTAGGATATCTCTGTCCTTCTCCAAACCTGGAAAGTTCTCTGCTAGTATCTCACTAAAAAGGCCTTCCAATCCTTTCTCTCTCTCCAAGCCTTCAGGAACTCCTAGAACTCGAATGTTGGTTTTTTAATAGTATCCTGTAGATTCCCAACAATATTTTTTAGGTTTCTAATTTCCTCTTCTTTTCTTTGGTTTGACTGTATGTTTTCCTGTGCTCTATCTTCTAAGTCCGATATTCTCTCTTCTGCTTCACCCATTCTGTTTTTAAGGCTTTCTAATGTGTTTGTCATTTGATCTATTGAGCTCTTCATTTCATTTTGATTTCTCTTCACTATAACACTTTCCTGTTCTACTAGTTTCTGAGTTTCATTTTGACTCTTCCTTAAAATTTCGTTTTCACGAGAGAGATTTTCAATCTTGTCCATTAAGGATTTCTGTAGTTCAAGGATTTGCTTTTGAAAACTTCTAAATGTTCTTATCATAAATTTTTTGAAATCCGTATCTTGCATTTCTTCTATCTCATCATCTTCATACTCTTGGCTTGGGGTGTTTTGCTTATTTGGAGGCATCATAGTGTCATCGTTGATCTTGCTCCCTCTATTTCTGTGTTTGTTACTCGGCATAGTTAATTCTTCTTGCGTCACTGTGCGTTTTTTTTTTTTTCTTTTTTTTTTTTTTTTTATACTGTGTCCATGTTAAGTGGACTGCCTGCTGTTGGAGGAGCCTTGGAGGCTTGAGATGGGTGCGGCCTGAGAGTTCTGCCTGGTTCTTCCAGGTTAAGGGTGTGCAAAGGTGACACCCTCAGGTTATGCGTGGTAAATCTCTCTCTTTTTATTTATTTATTTATTTTATTTATTCAGGGGGTAAGTAACACCGCAGGGCAAGACTGTGCAGAATTGATGGTATTTAGCTTCCAGTCTTTGGCTCCTCTGGACTCCCACTGGGTTGCCTAGGCTACTGAATTGTAGTGACTCAGTTCCTTAGCTCTCCCCCATTGATATGTAAATCCAGAGAGCAGGCCTGCTCTTTGTCTCTTGGGAATTCTAGCCTTGCAGCCTTGTAACCTTTGCAAGGTTAGGGGGAAGAGAAACCCCGAAGCTTTTTTTTTTTCCTTCTTTCCGGTAGTGAGTTTGCTGCACTTTCCGGCCCCCCTCTAGATTCTGACCCCCATTTCCCCACCAATGTCTCGGGTTATTGAGCTCACCTCCCCTTCCAGCGCCGATGTGTGGACTCAGAGCCCTGAGCGTCCCAAGTCTCCCCGCTGTTGTCTGTGTGGCATGCACTCCCCTTGGAGCACTGGGGCTTCTGCGGCTCGGTCCCGCGACTTGGCTTCCGCGCGGTGGGCGACCTTGTTCTCCCAGTAGGTCCTCCGATACACGATTCCCGTGCAATTTTTTCCTGGTTCTTTTTTCTGCGGCTACCGTAACTCCCCTTTTATTAAACTAAATTTTCCCGGACTATCGGTGTGCGCCCTCACTATTCCGCCATCTTGGCTCCGCCCACTACAGGGCAGTTGTCAAGACAGATACTTTTCAACTTATGATGGGTTACATCTTGATAAACCCACAAGTTGAAAATATTGAAAGGCAAAAATACATTTAATACATCTAATCTACTGAAAGTCGTAGCTTAGCCTAGCCTACCTTGAATATGCTCACAATACTTAGCCAATATCTGGGCAAAATCATATAACATAAGCCTGTCTATTATAGTAAGCAGCTCAAACCCATACACAGATAGATGTTTTGCAGATATGATGGGATGTAAAAACACAAAACACAAGATAATAAAAAACAACAAAAACCTGCTGGCAATACAGTATAGTGGAGGGCATTAGCTACTTTCATTTGTGGTCTTGTGGTTGACTGACCACCGCTGCTGCCTGCACTGTGTTGTAAGAGAGTACCCCATCATATATGATTAACCAGCTAAAGAACAAAAATTCAAAATTCCAAATTCAGCTCCCACCAAATTTCTATCACTTTAATACCATCATCAAGTCAATAAATCCACACTTAAGCCATCAGCAGTTGAGGACCTCCTGTATAGACCTGTAACATCATCCACACAGCTCCTGTGGTCTCTTCCTTCCTAGACATAATCAAACCTTTGTCTTCCAGTCCTTCTTGGCAAGCACTAATATGTTCTCCATATTTATAATTTTATTTAGGAACTTACATATGTGAAATCATATTCCACCTTATCTTTAAATAGAAGAAAAAAATCACATAGTTTGCTCTACAAAATAATTTCTTTTTTTTTTTTTTTAAACTTTTATTTAATGCATATAAATTTCCAAAGTACGACTTATGGATTACAATGGCTTTCCCCCCATACCGTCCCTCCCACCCACAACCCTCCCCTTTCCCACTCCCTCTCCCCTTCCATTCACGCTAACTGATGGAGTAAATAAAGGGGAGAGTGATCCAACATGGGAAGTGAGATACTCAGCAGACTCATAGAATGGCAGATATCCTAAATAGCACTCTGGCCTCAGAATCAGCCCTAAAGGCATTCGGAGCAGGCTGAAAAGCTCATGAGAGTATTTCAGGCATGGAAAGCCAAGACACTCTGGCAAAAGATCTCTGCGAGTGAGATCCCAGTGGAAAGAACAGGCCATCAAAGAAGGAGGTACCTTTCTCTGAAGGGAGGAGAGAACCTCCACTTTGACTATGACCTTGTCTAAACAAGATAAGAGTTGGAGAACTCAGAGGGCTTCCATAGCCTTGGAAACTCATGACTGGAGCATAGGGAGATTACTGATGCCATAAACAGGAGTGTCAATTTGTAAAGTCAACAACAGGAGTCACTGTGCACTTACTCCTCATGTAGGATCTCTGTCCTTAATGTGCTGTACATTGAGATTTAATGCTATAACGAGTACTCAAACAATATATTTCACTTTGTGTTTCTATGGGGGTGCAAACTGTTGTAATCCTTACTTAATGCATACTAAACTGATCCTCTGTAAAAAAAAAAAAAAAAAAAAAAAAAAAAAGAAAGAAATTATCAATTCCCAACTTGACTCTCACTGGGATTAAACAGTCATTTATTTCAAGTCCTATTTCAAGTCTTGAAAAATGTGCTTTGTTCTTGCCTATTGTACCAGTTGAAAAATGGTCACATTTGTTTTTTTTACTGAACATTTCTTGTTCCATTTTCTCTTTCTATTATTCAAAAATGAAAATAACTTCATGTTCACTACCTCTTCTAGGAAAGCTTAGTAATGAGTCTTTAGTATAAAGCTGCAGTACAGCCGGCGCCGTGGCTCACTGGGCTAATCCTCCGCCTTGCGGCGCCGGCACACCGGGTTCTAGTCCCGGTCAGGGCGCCGGATTCTGTCCCGGTTGCCCCTCTTCCAGGCCAGCTCTCTGCTATGGCCAGGGAGTACAGTGGAGGATGGCCCAAGTACTTGGGCCCTGCGCCCCATGGGAGACCAGGAGAAGTATCTGGCTCCTGCCATCGGATCAGTGCTGTGCGCTGGCCGGCTGCAGCCGGGGTGGCCATTGGAGGGTGAACCAATGGCAAAGGAAGACCTTTCTCTCTGTCTCTCTCTCTCACTCCACTCTGCCTGTCAAAAAAAAAAAAAAAAAAAAAAAAAAAACCTAAAAAAAAAGCTGTAGTATCTTTAAGTTTTGTGTTATGGATGTTCCTTTTTATGATCACCAACATGGATACTGCTTGTTAATTGGACCTTTACAATAATTTATCTAAATAGATATTTGGCAAGCAACTGCAAACTGAATTTGCTTCAGGAATGCAGCATTTCTGAGAAAGTACCATCTCTTCCAATGGTTATCTTATGAACATTACTCATATTACCCTTTATTCAAATTCTGTATTTTTACAAGTTTATATAATTGGGGTAATGAAATGTGAAAACAAGTGATTGTCTACCAATTACAATTGATATTAATGATGGCTACTGGGAAGCTACCTATATAGCTACTGTACCGAAACGAGGGTCCTGTTCACTTTGTGGAGTTACATGGGGTTATCTAAGTGCTAAATGCAAACTTACTGATGCATGTAGGAAGCCATTTGTATTAATATAATTAAAAGACCCTACCTAACCATGATGAAAAATTACCTCAAACTAACAGAGAACAGGGTCCTTATTTTAGAGTAAAAGAACTATTGGGAGTAATTACAATTAGTCCAACTTTAATTGGATTTAATGAGACTGAATAGGAACAAATTAGATGTAATTGGAAGCTAAGAAAAAGTCAATTAAATCTTTATATTTTAACATTATAAAATTATTGAATTAAATGGCCAGGGGATCAATTAACAAAGGAAATAAAGCCATGAAGTGTATTTCCAGAAAATCTGTTATTTTTTGAGGGGAAAGGTATTATTTCACTTCCTGATTAGAGTTCAATGAAAATCAACAATCAATTGTGCAGCCTTAGCAGTTTAACTTCAAATGAAGTAATTATGCAAATTTATAGTTTTATGTGCAATGTACTGCACAGTTTTTTTTTTTTTAAGGAATCAAGGTTTTGATAGAATAAAACAGCGTATTCATAAATATTAGTGAATTCAGGTGGTTTGGAATAAAGATATGGTTGCCATTACTCAGTGTTCACTCCAGGGGTTGGTTATTTCTATGAGAATCACAGCTGATCTGTTGTAGAAATCATGTGATTGAAAATACGTTCAGTATGTTGCTCTGCACTGACTTGCCCTGGTTTGGTCTTTATTTCTACAGCTCTGTTGTCAGCCCCAACTACCATCACCCCTTAGGCCCCAAGTCAGTTTTTATTCAGTAATGTAAGTGACATGCTCTGAAACTGGTCACTTAAGAACTCCATGCTAATCAAATGTGGTTACTGACAGTCTCTTCAAAGTCTAGCCAGGGTCAATCAGAGTGTTGTTATTTCTTCTTCCTGTGTGTCCACGGAAACGTGACTCACTCCAGGATACTCAGTGACCTCCAAGGCGGGAGGGGGAGTGAGCATGTGCTGACTTCCAAATGTGAGGGACTAAGACTGCAGTTGTGATTCAGTGCTGAACTGCAGTTCTCTAATGATATTAACCCTGCAGTGATAGCCGCAACGGAAAGGACAGCAGCCAGCTGAGCTCAGGAAATGAGATGAAGTGATGCGAATAGCTTCAGAAACACTGGGCTTTAAGTGCATTATGTCTGGAATAAAACCAGGTCCATACATCGTACAAGTAGGGCAAATTCTTTGCTGAAGCAACTAAGTCAGTATTCTTAAGCTTATTTTTTTTTTTTTTTTTGGAAAAGAATGCATGCTAATCAGGTTAAAGTTCATTGAATTATGATGTTACTAATGCAAAGGATAACTCCAAAAATGACGTATGAAATGTTGTGAAATTTTGTGCCAAGCAATGTATTGAACAGTGTGAATCCAGACTTTGAAGCATAAAGAACCAAATTTGTAAATAAGAAATATCTTCCACTTTCAGCCCCTATATACCATGGCACAACCCAGCCTCATCCAGCTGATTTGTACACAGCACAGTGTCACTCCTGCTAAGCAGGCTGGGCAATTTTCTGGAGCCCAGGGAAAACGAGGGGATTCAATATGCATGGCAAAGAGGGTGCTGGCAAAGTCTTGTTTTAAATAACAGTTAAAGGCTATTATACAATTTAGGCTTTCAATTTACTCTTTACTATTGTACTTTTGAAGAAAATTATTCGCTTTTTCCATGTTCTCAATTTTATTCCTGTAAAGTTATTTGTTAATTACTATCTCTCAAATATCAAATACCTATAGGTATATTTTCTATGTGATTTTTCATTTCTCTATTCTCATAATATAGAAGCTTTTTTTGTTTATGAGGCACATAGGGAGAAACAAAGAGAGAGACACAGAGAAAAAAATTAGATATGTAGAGAGAGCTCCCATCCTTTGGTTCACTCCCCAAGTGCCTGTTGCAGCCAGATCAGGCACAGGCCAAAGCTGCTTGAGCCTTTTGCTTACCAGAGTGGGTATTAGCAGGAACCTGGAACTGGGAGTAGAGCTGGGACTCAGGCCCAGACACTTCAATAGTGAATGTGGGCATCTTCACCAGCATCTTAACCACTTGGCTAAGTGCCTACGCTTTTCTTCATTTTTTTCTCTCCCTTGATAGTCTTATGAAGACTTGATGATTTATTAATATTTGCAAAGAAATACCATTCAGTTTTATTGATCCTTTCCACTGAATCTTTTTCTCTCCATATAATTACCTTTTGATTTGTGCTTTATTATTTCCATACCCCCTCCTATCTTCCTCCTATCTTTGTCTCATGATTCCATCTTCCTCCCCTACTTCCCTCCCTCCCTCCCTTTCTCTCTTCTTCCTTCCTTGCTTTTAAAAATAGATTTACATTATCTTTTTCTCTTTGCTTCTCATCGTGGGTGCTTCAGTAATTGCATTTTTACTATGGTAAAGATATATAACATAAAATTACCCATTAGAAGAATTTTTAAGTGTACAGAACAGTGATGTTAACTATGTGCACATTATTGTGCAACATATCTTTACAATTTTTTCATCTTGCAAATCAAATTTTATATCTATTGAATAATTTCTTAAACCCAGGGGAAACATCATTCTACATCTGTTTCTACATTTGTTTCTAAGAGTTAGACTATTTCTTTTCTTTTCTTTTCTTTTTTCTTTTTTTTTTTTTTTTTTGACAGGCAGAGTGGACAGTGAGAGAGAGAGACAGAGAGAAAGGTCTTCCTTTGCCATTGGTTCACCCTCCAATGGCTGCCGCAGCCAGCGTGCTGCGGCCGGCACACCGCGCTGATCCAAAGGCAGGAGCCAGGTGCTTCTCCTGGTCTCCCATGGGGTGCAGGGCCCAAGCACTTGGGCCATCCTCCACTGCACTCCCAGGCCACAGCAGAGAGCTGACCTGGAAGGGAGGCTACTGGGACAGAATCCGGTGCCCCGACCGGGACTAGAATCCGAAAGGTGGAGGATTAGCCTATTGAGCCGCAGCAAGGGCCTAGACTATTTCTAAGAGTTTGAGGAGTTATAAGAGTTAGACAACTTCAGATATCTCATATAAATGGAACCAAGCAGGATTTATTGTTTTATGACTGGCTTACTTCACTTAGCACCATATCCCAAAGGTTCATCCATGTTGTAGAATATGAGAGGATTGCCCTTTTCAAGGCTGAATATTAGTCATGGTGTGCATATACCACATTTTCTTTATCAGTTCATCAACTGACATTTAAGTTGCTTCTACTTCTTTGCTATTGTGAATAGAACTGCCATGTGCAAATATATATATTTTTGAGATCCTGATTTCAATTATATTTTGGATATATACAAAGAAGTGGGATTGTTGGATCACTTAGTTTGTTAACTTTTAACCTTTAGTAATTTAATAGTCTGGATTGTTCAGATTTTATTTATATCTCTAAGTTTTGAGATATAATATTTTCATCATTTTTCTAAGCATATTTTATTTTCACTATAGTTTCTGCATTTTAAGAGGCTATCAAGTGAGTCTCAAAAAATTTCAGATAATCAGTATCATAAAGAAAAATGTAGTCTGATCAAATTCAATTACAATAAAATTAATAACAGATCATTATAATAATATAATTGGAAACTTTAAAACTCCACTAATCCAATGAAATTCAGGAACGGAGGTGCAAAAACTTGTGGCAAAACACCTAAATAAAATAAATTACTAAGCAGAAATGTCAGTCAGTAAATACCATGAATGTAAATGGCTAAAACCAGCCATATAAAAACCCTTTGCTTCTCCATAAGAAATGAAGCTAACATGGGGCAGAGGTAGCAGGATAACATATAATTTATGTATTTTGCAATTTTGATTGGTAAGTGATTGTTCAACTATTCTTAATTGGTGGGAAGTCTCTGAAGCCCCAGTTGTAAGTCACTCAGGAGAAGTTCTGGTATTTGTTTCAGCCTGGTGTTTTAAAGCATTCCCCGCCTGGGATTTTACATGTCTTTCTTGTCTTGGATGTTCTTAGAGCCTCCTGAAGTATAAATTCAAATCCAATCCTGTTTCAGGGTAGGCATCTATGGTTTTACATTCCCAAGGGAGAATTTTTTCCCTTCTCAGGACTCAGACTGAGATGGACAAGTTCCCTTTTAATCTCTCAGCTTCTGTTAGAAACTCTTATTTCCTGATTCATGAGTTCTAAATTTATGCAGAGGGTCTCACTTCCATTACTTTGTAGGGACCCAAAGCCTTGTCTTCTATTCCTTTTACAGCCTTGAAGTTTCAGTCTTTAGGTTCTTGAGATTGGCGCATGTTTCCAGAGCAGTTATGGTATTTATATTCGTGGGCCATTTAGGATTTATGCTTTGTCTTATTGTCATTATCCCCTAGGTATTTCTCTTACACTTTTGGAAGCACAACTATGTATTTCAATGCGTGTTTGTTGTATTTTATCTGCCTATCCTATATGTTTTGCAGTAAGGGCTTTTCAGAATATCAACTTCAACTATTGCTAAAGGAAGAGGTTTATTTTAATGGACCTTAACAATAGTCTATTTCTTTTTTTAATATGGAAAACTTTTTACTTATTTTTATTTACTCATTTTAAGGTAAACAAATTTTCTGTATCTCATATATACAGATTGAGGATCATAGAGATACTTCCCAACCCCCCTCCTCCTTCCTTCATATTCTCTCTTTAAAGTTTTACAAAGATCTACTTTCAGTTTATTTTATACTCATAATTTAAAATCTACATTAGGTAAAAAATTCAACAGATTGTAAGAAAAAAAAATCCATGTTCCTCAACAGTAGAGACAAGGCTGTAAACAATCATCAAATCTCAAATTGTCAATTTTGCTCATATACATTTTTTGTAAGCTATTAGTTGCATTTTTTTGTACTCTGTTAGTTACGACAGATCAGAGAAAACATGTGGTATTTGTATTTTTTTGGGACTGGCTTATTTCAACAATTATAATGGTTTCCAGTTTCATCTATTTTGTAGGGAAAGATAGGATTTTGTTCTTTTTATGGCTAAGTAATATTCCATAATGAATATGTACCACTTTATCTAGTCATTTGTTGATGACATCTGGTTTGGTTCAATATCATCTATTGTGAATTGAACTACTAAAAACATGGGGTAGAGATAACTATTTTCTATCGCTGATTTAATTTCCTTTGGGTAAATTCCCAGAAGTGGATTGCTGGGCCATATGATAGAAAAATTTTTAGATTTCTTATGTATTTCCATGTTGTTTTCCTCAATGGCTATAGTTGGTTACATTCCTACCAATAATGTATTAGGGTACTTTTCCCACCACATCCTCTCCAGCAGTTGTTTTTTGATTTTTTGATGATAGATGTTCTAACTGGGGTGAGGTGAAGCTTCGCTGTGGTTTTTATTTACATTTCCCTGAGGGCTAGTGATCCTGAGTATTTTTTCCTTTTTTTCACTTTATTTTAATATATATAAATTTCCAAAGTACAGCTTATGGATTACAATGGCTCCCCCCCCCATAACTTCCCTCCCACACACAACCCTCCCCTTTCCCTCTCCCTCCCCCCTTCCATTCACATCAAGATTCATTTTCAATTCTCTTTATATACAGGAGATCAATTTAGTATATATTAAGTAAAGATTTCAACAGTTTACACCCACACAGAAACATAAAGTGTAAAATACTGTTTCAGTATTAGTTATAGCATTAATTCACATTGTACAACACATTAAGGACAGAGATCCCACATGAAGAGTAAGTACACAGTGACTCCTGTTGTTGACTTAACAATTTGACACTCTTGTTTATGGCGTCAGTAATCTCCCTAGGCTCTTGTCATGAGTTGCCAAGGCTATGGAAGCCTTTTGAGTTCACTGACTCTGATCATATTTAAACAAGGTAATAGTCAAAGTGGAAGTTCTCTCCTCCCTTCAGAGAAAGGTAGCTCCTTCTTTGATGGCCTGTTCTTTCCACTGGGATCTCACTTGCACAGATCTTTCATTTAGGTCTTTTTTTTTTTTTCCAGAGTGTCTTGGCTTTCCATGCCTAAAATACTCTCATGGGCTCTTCAGCCAGATCTGAATGCCTTAAGGGCTGATTCTGAGGTCAGAGTGCTGTTTAGGACATCTGCCATTCTATGAGTCTGCTGTGTATCCTGCTTCCCATGTTGGATCGTTCTCTCCCTTTTTTAATTCTATCAGTTAGTATTAGCAGATACTAATCTTGTTTTGTGATCCCTTTGACTTTTAGACCTATCATTATGATCAATTGTGAAATGAAATTGATCATTTGGACTGGTGAGATGGCAATGGTACATGCCACCTTGTTTTGGTTTGTTGTTGTTGAGTTTCTTGAACTCTATATATTCTGGATATAAATCCTTTATCAATTGCATAGTTTGCAAATATTTTCTCCCATTCTGTTGGTTGTTTCTTGAATTTGTTATGTGGTTACTTGCAGTACAGAAGCTTCTTAGCTTGATGTACTCACATTTATCTATTTTTGCTTTCATTGCCTGCGTTTTTGGGGTCTTTTCCAAGAAGTCTTTTCCTATGCCAATATCTTGCAGAGTTTTCCCAATGTTATTCTCTAATAATTTGAGGGTATCATGTCATATGTTTAGATCCTTCATGCATTTTGAGTTTTTTTTTTTTTATGAAGTGTAAGGTAGGGGTGAAATTCATAGTTCTGCATATGGAGATCCAATTTTCCCAGCATCTTTTGTTGAAGAGAATAGCCTTTCTCCAGGGAGTGATTTTAGTTTCTTTATCAAAGATCAGTCAATTGTGGATGTGTGGATTTGGTTCTGGAGTTTCTATTCTGCTCCATTTGTCTGTGTCTATTTTTGTGCCAGTATATGCCAGTACCAGTCTGTTTTGATTATAATTGCCTTGTAGTATGCCTTGAAATTTGGATCTCACCTGGTCCACTCGGTGCAGGTGAATGATATTTCTGATGTGTTGTTGGATTTAATTAGCTAGTATTTTGTTCATCAAGGGTATTGGTCTATAGTTCTCTTTCTTTGTTGTATCTTTTTCTGGGTTAGGAATTAAGATGATGTTGGCCTCATAGAAGGAGTTTGGGAGGATTCCCTCCTTTTCAACTGTTTTGAATAGTTTGAGAATAATTTGAATTATTATTCTTTAGAAGTCTGGTAGAATTGGGCAGTGATGCCAGTTTCTCCTGTGCTTTTCTTTGTTGGGAGGGTCTGTAATACTAATTCAATCTACAAATTAGTTACTGGTCTGTTTAGGTTATCTGCGTCTTTATGACTCAATTTTTGTAGGTTGTATTTGTCTAGGAATCTCTCCACTTCTTCTGGATATTCCAGTTTGTTGGAATACAGCTGTTTGTAATTAATGATGATTCTTTTTATTTCTGTGGTATCTATTGTTACATCTCCTTTTTCATCACTGATTTTGATTTGTGTCTTCTCTCTCTCTTTGTTGGTTAATTGGGCCAGTAGTGTTTCATTTTGCTTATTTTTTTTAAAAAACCAACTCTTCATTTTCACTGATCTCTTGTATTTTTTGACTCGTTTTTGTTTATTTCTTTTCTAATTTTAAATATTTATTTTCTTTTGTTTTTTAGTTTGGTTTGTTGTTGGTTTTCTATGTTTTTGATATGCATTGATTGCTAATTTATTTGATGCTTTTCCAACTTCTTGATGTAGGCATCAATTTCTACAAACTTTCCTCTTAACATTGCTTTTGCTGTATCCCTAGGTTTTCATATGTTGTATTGCTATCTTCATTCAATTCCAGGAACTGTTTGATTTCCCTTTTGATTTATTCTATGATCCATGGTTCATTCAGAAGCATGTTGTTCAGTCTTCATGTGTTTGTGTATTTTCTAGAGATTCTTAAGTTGTTGATTTCCAGCTTTATTCCACTGTGGTCAGAAAATATACATCTATGATTTCAGTTTTTTAAAATTTAATGAGATTTGCTTTATGGTCTAACATTTGGACTATCCCAGAGAAAGTCGCAGGTACTTAAGAAAAGAAAGTGTCTTCTTCAACTGTGGGATGAAAAGTTCTATAGATATGAGTTAGGTCTGCTTGGGTCATAGTATAGATTAGCTCTGTTGGTTCTTTGTTGATTTTCTGGCTAGTTGACCTGTTCATTGATAAAAGTGGCATGTTGAAGTCCCCTGTTACTATTTTATTGGAGTCTATGTCTCCCTTTAGATTCATTAACATTTCTTTTAAATAGCCAGGTGCCCTGTAATTGGGTGTGTATGCATTTATTACAGTCATATCTTCCTGTTGAATTGATACCTTAATCATTATATAGTGCCCTTCTTCATGTCTTTTAACACTGCTTAACATTCTCATTTCATGCAGTGTCCTTCATAGCTGAAAATATTTCTCCAGAGTGTTTAAATTTAAGTATAGTGGTTTATTTGACTGATTACTTCTCCCTGTTTCTGTAGTTCAGTGTGCCCTTCCTGATTCCAATCATAAATCTCTGCCCTCAACTTTAAAGGAAATGTGTACACATAACTCAACCTGGGCCAATCACAGAATGCCGCACCTCTTGGTTACAGGTTTTGTCCAAGAGTAGGCAGGTGATTAAATTGAACCAATCATAGAATAAAGCAAAAGAAGATAAATTTTTCATTCCAGCTTAGAGTAATGGTAGTAGAGAGCTACTAGATATATTTTTCCTGATATAGGGAAGAAATGGGTCTTAGGTTAGAGAGGAGGGGTACTTAAAAAAATTAATGGAAAATGGTATTAAAAGATGTCTATTTATTTACTTAAATGTGGAGTCAGTGAACTCTTCTGATTTTACTTATTTGAGAGGTAGAAAGAGAAATATAAATTTATTTACTTTAAATGTGGAGTCTGTGTGGATTCTGAATATTTTACTTATTTGAGAGGAAGAAAGAGACAGAGGGAAGGGGGTAGAGAGAGAGACACAGATAGACTTTTGCTGGTTTACTCCTCAGATGTCCAAAATGGACTCACTGAAGCTGGGAGCTGGGAATTCAGTCCAGGTTTCTGACATGGATGGAAGGGACCCAACTACCTGAGCCATCATCTATTGTTTCCTAGAGACTGCGTTGGCAGGAAGCTGGGATAAGGAGCTGGAGCTCCAATATAACATGAATGTCCTGAGCAACTAAATCATAAGGCCAAATGACCACAAAAATTAGTTGATGTTGGTGCAGAAAATTTATAATCCATGCAGAGTTTTTATATAACATGTCTTTTTAATGAAGACCTCTTTTTTGAAATTTTGAAGACCTCTTTTACACCACAAATAGCAATGAAAGATCCTGGCCCCTTTTCAGTCATTGGGCCTAGTTTAAGGTCTAGCTTTGCCCCATGCTTTTCCTAAAATTGGTTAGGAGAGCTGACAGTTCATTTTTTTTTTTTTTTTTTGAGCAAAAGCTGATCTGAGGTGGGTATCTCTTCCAATCAAATGTCTGATGCTTTATCATCTTCATCAAAAGAGTATTTATGAATACTTCAGTGTGGTGGAATGAGAAGGCCATGCCAAGATGGCCACTGGCAACAGAGTCTGCCTGGCAACAGGCTGTGATTGGATAGTTTCAGAAACCACATGACAGCAGAGTCTGCCTGGCAACAGACTTTGATTGGATGGCTTCAGAAACTGCCTGGCAACAGGGTGTGATTGGTTAGGGCATAGACCACCCCTTGACCAGATTGGCTGCCTTGGCTATATAAGCTGTTGTAGCAACTGAAATAAACGAGTCTGCAGGCTGCTTGCCTCAGGCCTGCTTTCACCTGACTCCCGGGGTCTGTGTGGTGACTCTGCGCCTCTGCCCCCACCACGCTCCTCCTTCCAGAAACGAATCCACTGCAACACTTCAGTACTTATTGACATGGTTTTGGTGCAGAACAAAGTGATTCACACAGATACAGTCTCTACATTTCAGCGGTTTATGGACTAAGAGCTGTAAGTCTGGCACTCTTTCCTTGGGATTCTAACAACTAAATTCCATGAATTGTTAATATGTAATTTTTTGGTATATAGTTAAAAATTAATTTTAATAGTTGAAAGTCATCTATCTTTCCTAGAGGTTCAGATTCGGTGCAACTGAGTGCTTGGTTCCTTTTAGGCATTTCCATGTATAGAACTCTTGGTGTCAAGGTTAAACTGTTCACTTCTCTAATGCATAGGACAACTCTCACTGTACTAGCTATCTTTCCAGGCCTCTGGGTATTGGAGATTTGGTTGTCTTTTCAGTCAACTGACAATTGATCCATTGTTTGCATTGGCTAATCAGGCTTTGTTGAAGCACACCACTGTTTGTGTTTTTGATTCCAAATCTTACCTCATTATGAAAAATTTTCTATGTTTCCTCTGGGGAAATACTAGTGCTGCTTTTTTATGTAGAAAGTAAAGTTAGGGAGTCAGTGTTGACATTCTGGTTTGCTTTCATGACAAAAAAAGTTGTTCTGTGTTCATAGGTTGAGATTTCTTTCACCTTTCATCCTTTATGTTGGACTGTGCCTTCTGCAAAATGCTTTTATTTTATCCAGGTTGCTTCGTGCATTTGCTGCTAAGCACTGACAGTAATGTCTTTAATGAATGTGTGTGTGTGTGTCTTAGTACATCTTTTTCTGTTTCCCTTTTTATAAAGTATATAGTGAGCAAGCACATATGAAGTGGATATTTGCAATAATGATGAGGACCCATCTGTGTTTCTGTTGGCTTAAATCAAAAGTTTATCTGATGTGCACAGGATCCCAGAAAGAATTATGGGGCCTAGAAGGACTATAGCCTGTTCTTCAGTGACTTGACCTAATTTGACTCACAGTGGCACCTGAGAGGTGACACTGCTGCAGATGCTGCCATTGGACCACCAGCAGCAGCCACAGATAATTAATCATTGTGGAGTAAGTCATTTCATGTGTTTCCAGTGAGATGTAATCTTCTCTTTACTCATGGAGTTTTTTTTTTTTCTCTCATTGAGTTAGACTGTTGACTTGCAATGTAGGATTTCATTAAAACACAAACAAAAACAATCAGCAAAGCTCATCTTTGTGTCTCTTGTAAAGTCATCCTTGGAGATGCTATTTTTATATTTGACAGTGACTCCTTGGTGAGACAAATTGCTTTCTGTACTCATTATCTGAAAAACTTGCGCTTTGCTGAGGTTAAAATTGTTTTATTTATACTAAGTAGATAATATGAATCTTGTTACGTCTTTGGATTGACTGCAAAGCGTAAAACCAAATTTGTTACTCATCTCTGACAAATATAGACGATTATCTGGCATGCTTTGCGGATGAGTTGTATACCTGGCTGTCGTTTCTTCCTTCCTCTTTCCCTCCCTCCCTCCTTCTTTCTTTTCTTTCTTTTTTTCTTCTCTTCTCTCTCTTCTCTTCTCTATTGCTTTTTCTTTTTCTTCCTTCTTTCCCCCTTCCTTCCCTCCCTCCCTCCTTCCTTCCTTCCATTTTTTCTTTTCTTTCTTTCCTTCCTTCCATTTGTCCATCCGTCCTTCTATCTTTCTTGCCTTACACATTGAGGATCTCTGTTTTTAAAAAATATCTTTTAGTTTCATTTTCCATGATCTTTTAATTAATTAATTTTAACCTTATATGTATATATATAAATATTTATTTATTTTGCAAGAGATACAGAGACAGAGGAGGAAGTAGGGAGGGAGAAGGGAGAGAGAAAGAGAGAGAGAGAGAGAGAGATTGATTGATTGGATTGATGGATTGATTGAATCTATCCACTGGTTCACTCCGCATATGATTGCAATGGTCAAGCCTGCACCAGGCTGAAGCCAGGAGCTAGGAGCTTCAGCCAACATCCAAGTCTCATGTGGGCAGCAGGGGCTCAGGTACTTGGGCCATCCTTTGCTGCTTTCCTAGGCACATTAGCAGGGAGGTGGATTGGAAGTGGAGCAGCTGGGATGGGAACTGGCACCAAAATGGGATGCCACCATTGCAGGTGGCAACTTTACTTGCTATGCCACAATGTCGGCCCCAAAGATCTCAGTTTTGTAAACTTTCTTTAAAAAAATATTTTATCTTGTGATTCTATATTTGTATTTTATTTTAAAGATTTTTAAAAAAGATTTATTTATTCATTTGAAAGTTAGAGTTACACAGAGAAAGGAGAGGCAGAGAGAGAGAGAGAGGTCTTCCATCTGCTGGTTCACTTCACAGTTGGCCACAATGGCCGGAGCTGTGCTGATTCAAAGCCAGGAACCAGCAGCTTCCTACAGGTCTTCCCACATGAGTCAGGGGCCCAAGGACTTGGGCCATCTTCTACTGCTTTTCTAGGCCATAGCAGAGAGCTGGATCAGAAATGGAGCAGCCAGGACTTGAACTGATACCCATATGGGATGACAGCACTGCAGGTAGGGGCTTTACCCGCTATGCCACAGCACCAGCCTTGATTGTATGTGTTTTAATTAAACTCTTTTTTATAAAATGTGAAGCATAAATAAAATAGGATAGCCTAAGCTAGCCCAAACTCATATAAGAACAAAGTTTTCTATCATTGGTAGCCAAAAGCAGTAAGCAAACAACCCTATACACAGCCAAAGAGCCTTCATCATGATCTCATGCACACGGCTCAACAGCAATTCTCTTAGCCTGTATGTCATAACCTAATCTTGGTGTACACATTATTTTTAAAAACTTCAGCATATAATTTCTAATCCCATGGTAGATGTAATGCAAGAACATTAGAAATAGGGAGAAAAGCTGCTTCATGGGAGCACTGATGGCAATGGATGGAAGGAGAACCAATGCAAATAATCCCACATATCTATTATGTAAGTATATCTGTTATGAAAATTATATCTATTAATGAGTATATATATAAATATAATCTAGAAGTCCTAATTATGATTTAGAAAACAGAAACTAAATTCTAGTGCATTGTGCAATATTGTTTTTATACTTAGACATTATTTGAAAAGATTTTCACCCAAAGTTTTTTAAAAGAAGTTCATTGATGATAAAGAAGTAAACTTTAATTATTTAGAAGCTTTGGATATCCAGAATTCTCATATTTTACATATTTCAGATAATTTATTTTTATATTATGTAAATTGTTACCATGAGTTTCCACTTAAACAACTAATTTCCGTGAATTGTGAGCAAAATTGAGAGCCACACACAAATATACTCAATCTCTGATCCTCTCATGACAGCACTGATAAATATGTTAGAAAAATATATAGATCTAGGTTTCATACCTTCTTTTTTCTCTAGACAAGTGTCCTTTGATAACATGCAAGTGATGAAACAGATATGTCTCCAGGGCCTTCATAGCAAACAACTTTTGTGTCTACCCTTGCATATAAAATGTTCTACTGAAAATTTAAGATATAACTGAATATATTGTATTAGCTGTAACTACATTTCTACCTGGTCCAATATTAGATTTTACAAGTTACAAGAAATGCATACAAATTGTAGATTTAATTCATGCCAGTTGTCTACATGTAAGTATTAATCCATAGAAAACATTAGGCCATTGTCTTCTGGAACTGATAAATTCCTGAATACTCCTCAGTTAGCCTCTCAAGGGAGCACAGGGCTCATCCTCTGACTCCCTTCTTTCCGCCTTGCTCCACTTCTCTTCAAGAGCTGAGTGTTGCTCAAGAGAAATAAAGCCCAGTTTCCCCCCAAAGAAGTTGTGGTTTGGTTTCATGACACTGATTTGTTCATATCTAGAAGTAGGGCCTTGAAGGGGCAAAATCCAAACCTTCGCATTATGACTGAGTGAAAGCGTAAGACCACTGAGCACACATTTACCTCCCTCAGGTATTTCTAGGAAGGAGAAAGAGGGTTTGGGGGCCAATGACTGCAACCCTTTTTGTTGTGTGGTAAACTGGTGCTCAGCTACTGCTCTTGCTTGAAAAGGGCCAAATTTCACCCTTGACTTGAGAGAAAATGTCATTTCTATTTTTTTCTTGCTCCCTTCTCTGGCCTTTTGTGTGACTCTGAGGTTTAAATTTACTTTCTAGAAGAAAGTTCATTTAGGTGTCTACAGGGACTGCAATATTTCTCCAGATGTTTCAGCCTGTAGGTGTGGGGGCCAAAATCTCAACTAGTCATAAACATTGCTCTGATTTTTGCTTTTCATTGGGCAGTTGTTCCCGTAGGTGTGTTTCCCTAGAGGGTTTCCTAGGAAGGAGTAGTGATTGGCCCAAAGAGGATGGATTATTTAACCTATATCATGTTAATTTTATGTTGTATTTTTATAAAATTATTTATTATATATTTAAAAGGCAGAGTCATAGTGAGAGAAGGAGAGATGGCGATAGAGAGAAAGGGAAAGAGGGAGGCAGATATCGTTCATCCACTGATTCACTCCCCAGATTATTTTAACAGCGAGGGCTAGGTCAAGTCAAAGCCAGGAACAAGGAACTCTGTCTGGATCTCCAATATGGGTGTCAGTGGTCCAGGTATTTTGTCTACATTCTTCTGCCCTCCCTGGTATATTAGCAGGAAGCTGGATCAGAGATGGAGCAGTGGGACTCAAACCAGCACTCTGATATGGGATGCTGTCTTCACAAGCAATGGTTTAACCTGCTGTGCCAGAACAGTAGCCCCAATGTTGCATGTTTTATTTTAATTTTATTTTAATAGAAAATTGGTGCACATGGTTAAATATTCTAAAAATTGTGAAGTATGGGGCCGGTGTTGTGGCTCAGCGGGTTAATGCCCTGGCCTAAAGTGCCAGCATCCCATATGGGCGCCAATTCTAGTCCTGGCTGCTCCTCTTCCCATCTAGCTCTCTGCTGTGGCCTGGGAAAGCAGTACAAAATGGCCCAAGTCCTTGGGCCCCTGCATCCATGTGGGAGACCTGGAGGAGGCTCCTGGCTCCTGGCTTCGGATTGGCACAGCTTGGGCTGTTGCAGCCATCTGGGGAGTGAACCATTGGATGGAAGACCTCTCTGCCTATCCTCTTTTTGTGTAACTCTGACTTTCAAATAAATAAATGAATCTTTAAAAAAAATTGTGAAGTATACATTTAAAAGTCGTGCTCATGCCACTGCATGTCACTCATCCAGTTCCCACAGCTACATCATTAGGATACTACATTATTAGTTCCTTGTGTATTTTAAAAATTTTTATTAATATAAAGAAAATAGGCCGGCACCGCGGCTCACTGGGCTAATCCTCCGCCTGTGGCGCCGGCACACTGGGTTCTAGTCCCGGTCTGGGTGCCAGATTCTGTTCCGGTTGCTCCTCTTCCAGGCCAGCTCTCTGCTGTGGCCTGGGAGTGTAGTGGAGGATGGCCCAGGTGCTTGAGCCCTGCACCCCATGGGAGACCAGGATAAGCACCTGGCTCCTGCCTTCAGATCAGCGCAATGCGCTGGCCGCAGCGCGCTGGCTGCGGTGGCCATTGGAGGGTGAACCAGCAGCAAAAGGAAGACCTGTCTGTCTCTCTCTCTCACTGTCCGCTCTGCCTGTCAAAACAACAACAACAACAAAACACACACACACACACACAAAAAAAAAAAAAAAAAAGAAAAGAAAAAAAGAAAATAGATACAGTTCTAAGATAACCATGGTTCCCTTACTCTCCCTTCCCTCCCTCCCTTCCTCCATACCCCTCCTTCTCTTCCTTCTTTTCATTAAATTTTCAAAAGACATAATTTTAATCCACTCTATAATCACAGGCTTAATTCACCATTAATCACAATAATCAACAAGTAAAAAGTAGATAGACCACAGTTCCATAGGAGTAAAAACAAGAGCTAAATATGACAATCATATAACAAGATATGCGTTTCATTCCTATACATTCTTTGTGTTCTATATTCACACACATATTAGAGAAAACAAATGATATTTGTCATTTTGGAAGTGGCTTATTTCACTAAGCATAGTGGTTTCCAGTGGTGTGCATTTTGTTGCAAAAGCCAGGATTTTTTTTTTTTTTATGGCTGAGTAGTATTTGGTAGTGTATGTAAACCACATTTTTTAAAAATCCAGTCATTGGTTAATAATGGACATATGGGTTGATTCCATGGAATTAGCTATGGAAATTGAGCTTCAATAAGCATGGTGGCACAGATAACTATCATATGCTGATTTCATTTCATTTGGGCAAATCCCAGGGGTGGGATATCTGGGTCATATGGTAGATCTATTTTCAGATTTCTAAGGAATCTCTATACTATCTTCTATAATGGTTGTACTAATTTGCATTTTTACCAATAGTGCATTAGAGTAACTTTTCCCCCACATACTCACCAGAATTTACTGTGTTTTGATTTTTGGATGATAGCCATTTGAATTTGGGTGAGGTGAAACCTCATTGTGTTATTGATTTACATTTCCCTGATGGCTAGTGATCTGAGCATTTTTTTCATGTATCTGTTGACTATTTGAATCTCTTCTCTTGAAATATGGCTGTTCGTGTCAATTTCCCATTTCCTAACTGGATTATTTGTTTTGTTGTTGAATTTCTTGAGCTCTTTATAGATCCTAGATGTTAATCCTTTATCAGTGTATAGTTTGCAAATATTTTATCCCATTCTTTGAGTTGCCTCTTCACTTTTCTGAGTGTGTCCTTTGCAGTACAGAATCTTCTTAGCTTGATGTGATACCATTTGTATATTTTTGTTTTTATTCCCTGTGATTTGGGGCTTTTCCAAGAAGTCATTGCCTATGCCAATGTCTTGCAGAGTTTCCCCAATGTTTTCCTCTAGTAATTTAATATCATGTCATAGATTTAGATCCTTGATCCATTTGAGTTGAATTTTGTATAAGGAGTAAGGTAGGGAACTTATTTCACACTTCTGCACGTGGAGTTCCAATCTTCCCAGTGGCATTTTTTGAGGAGGCTGTGCTTTCACCAGGGATTGATGTTAGCTCATTAGCCAAAGATTAGTTGGTTGTAGATGCATGGATTAATTTCTGGAGTTTGTATTCTATTCCATTGGTACATTTGCCCATTTTTGTGCCAGTATCAGGATGTTTTGATTATAATTTTCCTATAGTATGTCTTGAAATTTGGTATTGTGATACCTCTGGCTTTATATTTGTTGTTTAAGTTTTTGTGTTTCTATATGAATTTTAGCATCATTTTCTAGATCTGATAGGGATGTACTTGGTATTTTTTTTTTAAACTTTTATTTAATGCATATAATTTTCCAAAGTACGACTTATGGATTACAATGGCTTCCCCCACATACCGTCCCTCCCACCCACAACCCTCCCCTTTCCCACTCCCTCTCCCCTTCCATTCACATCATGATTCATTTTCGATTATCTTAATATACAGAAGATCAGCTTAGTATACATTAAGTATGGATTTCAACAGTTTGCTCCCACACAGAAACATAAAGTGAAAAATAATAGATGATTTTTTTAAATGATGATGAAATCAGATCAGACCTATTGTCATGTTTAATCCCAGTGAGAGTCAAGTTGGGAATTGATAATTTCTTTTTTTTTTTTTCTTTTTTTTTTTTTTTTTTTTTTTTTTTTTTTTTTTTTACAGAGGATCAGTTTAGTATGCATTAAGTAAGGATTTCAACAGTTTGCACCCCCATAGAAACACAAAGTGAAATATATTGTTTGAGTACTCGTTATAGCATTAAATCTCAATTAGAGATCCTACATGAGGAGTAAGTGCACAGTGACTCCTGTTGTTGACTTTACACCTCCACTTTGACTATGACCTTGTCTAAACAAGATAAGAGTCGGAGAACTCAGAGGGCTTCCATAGCCTTGGAAACTCATGACTGGAGCATAGGGAGATTACTGATGCCATAGACAGGAGTGTCAATTGGTAAAGTCAACAACAGGAGTCACTGTACTTGGTATTTTGATTAGGATTTCATTGCATTGAATGAGTGGATTGCTTTGAGTAGTATGTGTATTTTGATGTTATTAATTATTCTAAACCAGAAACATGATTAGCTAGTATTTTTTTTTTGTAGAATTTTTGCAGCTATGTTAAACAGGGACATTGGTCTATAATTCTCTTTCTTTGTATCTTTTTCTGGTTTTGGAGTTAAGGTGAGGCTGGCTTCATAGAAGAAGCTTGGGAGTATTCCCTCCCTTTCAACTATGTTGCAAAGTTTGAGAAAAATTGGAATTATAAACGTTTTTTTAATTTGCAGCAGTGAAGCTATATAGTCCTGATGCTTCATTGTTGGAAAAGTCTTTATTACTGATTCCATCTCTGTCTTGGCTATTGCTCAATTTAGGTTTTCTATCTTTATGCTTCCATTTTGATAGATTGTGTATGTCAGGAAGCTATCCATTTCTTCTAGATTTTCCAGTTTATTGGCTTATAGCTATTTGTTTTAATTTCTGATGATTCTTTTTACTTCTGTAGTATTTATGTTACATCTCATTTTTCATCTCTAATTTTATTGATTTGGGTCGTCTTTTTATTGTTAGTTGGGCCAGTGGTGTATCAATTTTATTTATTTTTTCTTCATTTTAGCGATCTTTTGTATTGTTTACTTGTTTGCAAATTTCTTTCCTAATTTTAATTATTTCTTTGCTCTTGCTGATTTTCATTTTGATTTGTTCTTGTTTATGTTCTTGATATGAATTGATAGCTCATTTATTTGATGCCTTTCTATTTGCTGGATGTAGGCACTAATTGGTATAAATTCCCCCTTAACACTGCTTTTGCATCATACCTTAAGTTTTTTTTAATTATTTTATTTTATTTTATTTTTTAATTTTTTGACAGGCAGAGTGGACAGTGAGAGAGAGAGACAGAGAGAAAGGTCTTCCTTTGCCGTTGGTTCACCCTCCAATGGCTGGCGCGGCTGGTGCACTGCGGCCGGCGCACTGTGCTGATCCAATGGCAGGAACCAGGAGCCAGGTGCTTTTCCTGGTCTCCCATGGGGTGCAGGGCCCAAGCACCTGGGCCATCCTCCACTGCACTCCCTGGCCACAGCAGAGAGCTGGCCTGGAAGAGGGGCAACCGGGACAGAATCCGGCGCCCCGACCGGGACTAGAACCCAGTGTGCCGGCGCCGCTAGGCAGAGGATTAGTCTAGTGAGCAGCGGCGCCGGCCCCCCTTAAGTTTTTATAAATATATTTTTTAATTTTTATTTATTTTTTTAATTTTTATTTTTTTGACAGGCAGAGTGGACAGTGAGAGAGAGAGACAGAGAGAAAGGTCTTCCTTTGCCGTTGGTTCACCCTCCAATGGTTGCCGCGGCCAGCGTGCTGCGGCCGGCACACCACGCTGATCCAATGGCAGGAGCCAGGTACTTCTCCTGGTCTCCCATGGGTTGCAGGGCCCAAGCACTTGGGCCATCCTCCACTGCACTCCCTGGCCACAGCAGAGAGCTGGCCTAGAAGAGGGGCAACCGGGACAGAATCCGGCACCCCGACCGGGACTAGAACCCAGTGTGCCGGCGCCGCAAGGTGGATGATTAGCCTTGTGAGCCGCGGTGCCGGCCATCCCTTAAGTTTTGATATGTTGTGTTGTCATATTCATTCATTTCTAGGAATATTTGATTTCTTTTTTGACCCACCATTCATTTAGTTGCATATTGTTCAGTCTCCATGTGTTTTCATAGAATTTCTTATGTTGTCAATTTGCAGCTTCATTCCATTGTGGGCCAGAAAAGATATATGGTATGATTTCATTTTTTTGAATTTGTTGAGACTTGCTTGATGGCCTAGCATATGGTCTATCCCAGAGAAGTTCCATGCACAGATGAAAAGAATGTGCATTCTGCAGCTGTGGGATGAAATGTTCTGAAGATTTTAATTAAATCCATTTGGTCCACAGTTTGGATAGCTCTGTTGTTTCTATATTGATTTCTTGTCTAGTTGATCTGTGCATTAATGAAAATGGGGTTTTGAAGTCTCCCATTATTATTGTGTTGGAGTCTGTATTTTCCTTTAGATCCATTAACATTTGTTTTACATAGCCAAGTGCCCCGACATTGGGTGCATATACATTTATTATAGTCACATTTTCCTGTTGAATTGATCCCTTGATCATTACATAATGCCATTCTTTGTCTCTGTTAACAGATTTTTTGTTAAAGTCTATTTCATTTGATATTAGGATGGCTATACCTGCTCATTTTTGCTTTCCATTAGCATGGAATATCATTTTCCATCCATTCACTTTCAATCTGTGTGTATCTATGTTGGTGAGGTGTGTGTTTCATGTAGGCAGTAAATAATTGGGTCTCAGTTTTAAATCCATTTTGCCACTGTGTATCTTTTTTTTAAAAAAGACTTATTTATTTATTTGAAAGGCAGAGTTAAAGAGAGGCAGAGGCAGAGAGGGATAGAGGGAGAGAGAGAGAGAGGTCTTCCATCTGCTGGTTCACTCCCCAAGTGGTTGCAATGGGTGGAGCTGGGCCTATCTGAAGCCAGGAGCCAGGAGTTTATTCTGGGTGTCCCATGTGGGTGTAGGGGCCCAAGGACTGGGCCATCTTCCACTGCTTTCCCAGGCCATAACAGAGAGTTGGATTGCAAGTGGAGCAGCCGGGTCTTGAACTGGTGCCCATATGGGATGCCATCACTGCAGGCAGCGGCTTTACCCACCACACCACAGTGCTGGCACCATAGTGTATCTTTTAATTGGAGAATTTATGCCATTTACATTCAATGTTGTTGATATATAATGTCTTGGTCCTACCATTTTTCTATAAATAGCCTCATTGTTTGTATTGGATTTCCTTTATACATTTACTAGGAGATTTTCTGCCCTCATATTCTTTCATGATGCTGTTGAGCATTCTCTGATTTTGTTTGTAGCATATAGTTCAGTATCATTTGTATGACTGGATGAGTGGTGACAAATTCTTTCAATTTCTATTTTTTTTGGAAGGGCTTTATTTCACCTTCATTTATAAATGAGAGCTTTGCTGTATGCAGTTTCCTGTGTTGATTCTTTTGTTTTCTTTTAGGACTTGGACTATGTATCTCCATTCTCTCCTACCCTGTACGGTTTCTGATGAGAATTCAGCTGTGAGTCTAATTGGCAATCTTCTGAAGGTATTCTGGTTTTTCTCTTGTGTGCAATTTGGAAACTGTTCTTTATGTTTTACTGTTCAAAGTTTGACAACATTGGTTTGGTGAAGATCTTTTTTGGTCTTGTCTACTAGAAGTTCTGTGTGCTTCCTGTACTTGGATGTCCCTATCTTCTCTAAATTAGAGAAATTTTCTGCTAATATTTAACTGAGTATACCTTCTAATTTATTCTCTTTCCCCACCTTCAGGAACTCCTAAGACAGTATGTTTTCTCATTTGATGGTATCCCATAAATCTCAACACTATTTTTGGTTTTCTAATTTTTTTTGTATGACAGATATTTCTAAGGGTTTTTATAGAATATTATTTCTTCTGCCTCACCAAGTCTGTTGTTAAGGCTTTCCACTGCATTTTCTGTTTGTCATAGTAAATTCTTCATTTCTAGTATTTCAGTTAGATTTCTCTTCAATATCTCTATCTCCTGTCCAAATCTATCATCCATGCTGTATATGGATTTCTTTATCGTATGTATTTGCTCCTTTGTTTTTGGATAATCTTATGATCATTCCTTTGAATTCATTTTCAGGCATTTCATAAATCTCTTTGTTTTCACATTCTAATATTCATATGTTGTTGTGTTCCTTTTGGGGAGTCACATTGTCTTCCTTGTTCATGTTTCTTATATTTCTACATTTAGTTTTAGGCATTTGTGAAGACCACTTATTGGTTTTCTCCTTTGATGTCCTTTGTTTTTGAAATTTGCCTCTGTATTTTGGTGGATTATCTGCTCCTTCAGTGGATATCCAGATATGTGTGCTGGGTTGGGCCAGTCAGTGCTTGAGGTTGGCGCAAGAGTCCCAGCGTCTTCCAAGTTGGATCTGGTGGCTTAGTGGTTTCCCTATTCAGCACGTCTTTTCCCTATTCCTTCAGTGAATATCCAGAGGTGTGTGCTTGGTTGGGCCAGGAAGCTCCAGTCAGTGCTTGAGGGTGGAGCAAGAGCCCAGTGTGACATCCAAGTTGGTCATGGCAGATCTCTATTATCAGCTGAGGGGGGTTATGATCATGTTGGCTGGCATGATCACAGCCTCACCTCCTGTCTGACAAGATGGTCAATGCCCAGGGTGAGCCCACAGTGTCTACACACCACACCTACACAGGCACATGAACCACACAAAGTGTCTTAGCAGTCCTCAGTGTGAGCACAGAACCCTCTGTGATGACCCGCCCCTGGCACTCAGGGAACTCTGAGCCTTTGAGGTCAGTCACAGTGATTGCCCAGAGGCCCAGCTTCATCCCACACCCTTTCATGCAGTCACAAATCTCCCACAGTCATAGTGCACACGGCTACCACAGTCCCAGGGAGCAGGAGATCCACTCAGTCCTGTGAGCCTATCCTGCCCACTGGGAGAGAAGAGGCATTCCCAGAGCCAGCTGCCTGTGGGTGCTGCATTTTACTAGTTTGAATCTGGTGCCTGTGATAGAACTTGGGGGAAAGGAGTGCCTCACACGCATAAATGGACACTCTGCCAGATTCAAATGTCAGTGGGAACTGCTGATTTATCCTCTAATAAAATCCCCCAGATGTGTGCACGCATGAGCCACCACAGTCTCTACTCACATTATTAAGATGGTGCTTCCTCCCTGCTAGTCACTGGATGCCCTTGTTAGGGGATGGGAAGAAAGAAACGTATTTTTCCTTCCCAGGGTTAAGTGGGCACCTTGTCCCCAGCTGGCACTCCAGTTCATACTCAAAGTCAATGTGGTTTGCAAGATTCTCCCTTAGGCATTATCACCAGTGACATGGGCTGCAGCAGACTTTTCTCACTTCACTCCAAGAAGATGGCTGTCCTGGCCCCAGCTTTGGGAGTCCCCTGTGGCATCCCTACTTACTGTTGTGTGTTTGTACTGTCCACGCTACTTCACTGCATCTCTCTTATATCTAGAATTTCTGCTGCAAACTTCTCTCCAATTCTCCCCTGGGAATGCAGTTACTTTGCTTTTTTTCTGTTATCTTCCCATGATCAAAATCAGCATGTCTTTTCCCTACTCAGACATCTTGGATTCCCCCTATAAACCTCTTGTGCATTTTTAGGGTTTTTATTTGCATATGCAATCAAAAAATGAATGCATAGCTCTATGTTCTCACTCTTTACATAAAAGGTAGTATATTAAACACACTTCTAAAACTTTTTCTCTAAATGATATGGCATATCACTGAGTGTCTTAGTTTATTTGTTGCTGCTATAACATAACATTAGAGACTGGGTAACTCATTAAGAAATTTGTTTCTCAGTTTTGAGGCTTGACATTTCAACGTTGAGGTGCTGGCATCCAGTGAGGGCCCTCTTGCTGCATCATCCCATGGTGGAAGGCAAGAGGGTAAGAGAAGGTCTAGGAGACTGAGAGTCTGAACTGGCAATTCAAGTCCTGCCATACTCAGCATTAAATCCATTTATAATTCATTAAATCCATTTTGCCTGAACTGTAAAATGTTATCCCTAGATGTGAAGTAGCATGGCAAATGGGGATATATATATATATATATATATATATATATATATATATAAAATTTAGAATCAATATAGTTTATTTTTCACTCTTATTGTATAATTAACAGGTTGTATTAATAAAAGACAAAAACCAGACATCTCAGCAAAACACTGTTCCTAAGGTTATTCCTTATTACTTGAAATGCAGTGTCATTAAAAACTGATGTAAATTGAATCAAATCATGTTCTCATCTTTTGATCTAAACACTTTTCATTGGGCCCAATTCCCAATACTCTTGCAATGAGGGTTAAGTTTCCAACATGTGCCTGTTGGAGGACACATTCAAACCCTGCTAGTCAGATTGTGGAATTTATACAATTTAAAAAATGATAGCAGCATTCCATTAAACAAGTAAACTATAATTTTCCTTAACCATTCCAGTTCTATGCAATGTTAGTATTATGTTTAAAACTTTGTTAATAATGTTTCAATAAATATGCATGCATTATTTTGAATATGTTCAAGACCATTTCATAAATCCGAAAGTTTAATTGCTGTGTCAGAGGTTACAGATATTTATAACTTTGATAGACACTAATCGCTCCCCCATATGGGTCAAAAATTTATAATACATAGCCTCATCAATGGTGTATGTTATAAAAGCTTGAGTTTTTGTCAATTTAAAGTTCATACAATGATATTTCAGAGTGATTTAGTTTGCCTTTCTAATTTTGACTGAAGTTCACATCTGTCAAAGAATTACTAAATTTTTCTGAGAACTGTCTGTCTATATATTTGAGATCTTTTCTATTGTTAATTTTTCCTTTATTGATTTCTGAGAACTTCCTCTTGTTAAAGAGATTCACCTTTTACCTGTGCTATAATTATAAATGTCTCCCTTTTCACAGTTTGTCATTTTGATTTTGCTTATAGTTTTCTGCTATGTAGAAATTTTTTATTTTTATGTAGTAAAATGTTAATGCATTGTGAATTCTGGGCTTACAGAAGTAGTTAGAAAGGCTTTACAAACGTCCATGGAATTCTCCTGGGTTGCTTTATGTTATGTTTATGATTTTATTTATATTTATATTCAAATTTTTGTTTTATTTGGGATTTATCCTGATATGTGACATGAGAAATGGTCCAAGTTTATTTTTTCATATATTTACCTAATTGAACACCACTTACTACAATATCCTATCTTTTTCCTGTGATCTGGATGCCATCTTACTCTCCTTTCTTTGGAGGGCTGGGTCCTGGGGATGAGAGATGCTGGCAACCTACTTCTCCTGTTGTGAAGTCCTGGCCTTTTGACTGGGATTGGGGCTAAAAAAAAAAGCTTCCTCTTCTTGGTCATACACATGGAGTGTATCTTCTGTGACACAGAGCTTAGGATGGGAACGGAGGCTGGTTCTGGTTCATCTGTCACCCACGCCTGCTGTGCTTAGCGGCATTTAGCAGATTTTCTTGAATAAATGCTTATTGCTGTTTTTCCTTAGGTCAGTTTCCAGAGACATTAAATGTTTGTATTTCTAATTTTCACTGGTTGAATGATTGTTTCCCTGGACAAAGAAGAGTACGCTGAGGTTCCCTGTTCTGGAAGGCAGGTCACATTTTGTTTATTGACCCTCAGTAGCATTTCAGTTATATACTATTATATCATTTGCCCTATAGATTTTAAGCCTTTATAAAGGTTTAGAAGTTTTACACTATATAGTTTGATTTGTTTGAGAATAATTTTTTTAGTAGCTATGTTTGGATGCTTTGCTGTGTGGTTATTTTAAAATAACTTAATTAGCAAATATGAGCCTGGTCTGCAAAATTCATTCTCTCCGTCTCTCTTTCCATCTCTCTTATAAATAAGTAACGTGACTCTTGCTGGACTAAGGGTTTTTTTTTATTTCTTTTACTGTTTCTTTAAAATTTCCTAAGATGTTCTTAGTATTTCCTTTTCTGAGGAAGGGATTTTATTTTGGAAATATTTTTCTTCAATTAGTAATAAAAGTGATCATGTTGCTTTTCTTTTTAAAAAAAAAATATTTGAGAGACAGGGAGACACATAGAAATAGCAGAGAGAGCTTCCATTTGCTGGTTCCTTCTCCAAATGACTTCAGTGGGTAGGGCTGGGATATGAAAAGGCTTGAAGCTAGAAACTCACTCCAGGTCTCCCACATGGTACATGGGCTATTACTGTTGCCTCCCAAGATCTGCAATAGCAGGAAGCTGGAGTTGTGGGCCAGAGTTGGGAGTTTAATCAGATCCACTGATACAGGACATGAGCATCTTAACTGCTAGGCCAAATGCCTGCTCTGATTGTATTGTATGAATGTTTTAGTTTCCTTCTTTCAATACTCTGTGTACTGCTGCTGCCCTCTTTTGCGTATTTCAGATCATCTTTACTTGTCTTCTATTTCCACCAGTCTTCTCTCTAATCTTTTCTAAGTGCTTTCCTTATTTCAATTTCATTGTATTTACTTTGTTTCATTTATTTTATATTCCTCAGTGTATTTTCTGTTGTATCTCTGTATTTTTCCTATGATGTTATTCCTTTTTATGATTACATTGCATTTTCTTCTCTTTTTCTGGTTTTTGCCAGCACACATTTTTTCTCTTTTTGTTTCATCATTTCTTCCCTGAGTTCTTTTTTAAAAAAATAATTATTTTCTCCTAGGAAAGCCTATAATTCTTTTTTAAGATTCATTTATTTATTTTGAAAGTCTGAGTTACAGGGGGAGAGGGGGGGAGAGAGAGGTAGACAGACAGACAGACAGACAGATCTTCCATCTGCTGCTTTACTCCCCAGATGGCTGCAATGCCCAGCATTAGTGCAAGCCAAAGCCAGGAGCTATGAGATTCTTCCAAGTCTCTCATGTGAGTGGCAGGGGCCCAAGTACTTGGGCCATCTCCCGCTGCTTTGCCCATGTCATTAGCAGGGATCTGGATTAGAAGTGGAGCAGCTGGAACTTGAACTGGCACACATATGGGATGCCAGTGTTGCGGGCGGTGGCTTTATGTGCTATTACACAAGGCCTCTTCCTCCCTGCCAAGTTCTTATATTTCTGCTTCATAGTCTTCCATTTGTTTTAATGTAATAACTTTATTCAATTTTTACTTCATTGAAAGATATTTGGATATAACTGTAACCTTGTCATTGGAAATGATTTTTGCTATTTTTTGTTCCATTTTCGTTTGTTTAAAGACTTAAAATTCCTTCTTAATTTCTTCCTTGATTTACTGGTTGTTCAGAAGGGCAATGGTTTTTGTTGTATACTTTTTGTTGGTAAGTTTTCCTTTACTTTCCCATATTTTCCCTTATAGTATGTTTATATATGCCAGTAATTATTAACGAATTAGTTGAAGTTTTTTATGTATTTGAAAGACAGAGTTACAGAGAAAGGTAGAGCCAGAGAGAGCGAGAGAGGGAGAGAGATCTTCTATCTGCTGGTTCACTCCCCAAATGACCACAACAGCCAGAGCTGGGCTGATCTGAAGCCAGGAGCCAGGAGCTTCTTCCGGGTTTCCCACACGGTGCAGGGGCCCAAGGAGTTGGGCCATCTTCTACTGCTTTCACAAGCCATAGCAGAGCTGGATTAGAAGTGGAGCAGCCATGACACAAACCAGCGCCCATATGGGATGCCAGCACTGCAGGCCGTGGCTTTAACCTGCTGCACCACAGCGCTGGCCCCTGAAGTTTTTTGAATCAGCAATTTGTGGGATGTTCCTACGTGGAGGGTGGTGTTAGGCCATCACAAAACACACCTAACACCGGAGTAAGGGAAAGGGTTTATTGGGGAAAACCCAGCAGACTGGAGGGAAGGGGTGAAGAAGGAAAAAGAGAGAGAAGGAGAGTGTAAGAGAGAGAGAGAGAGAAGAGGAGAGGAGCTAGTAAGGAGAGAAGAGAGAGAGCAGAGAGAAGAGAGAACGAGTAGGAGAGAAGAGAGGAGCCAAGAGAACCATGTGTTTAGGAACAGGCCCTTTTAAAACTTTGCCAGAGGGTGGGCAGGGAAGCAGGAGCAGCGAATCCTATTAGGATGGGGGTGGAGCTTGACACCAGGGGTTGGGCCATGTGGACACCTGGCTTCCAGCAATGGTGGCTGGGGGATAGAGCCTAGGATGGTGTCAGGGTGTAGATCGTGCCATAGATAAAACTGCACCATTTTCCTAACAGGTGGGGTGTTGGTGGTGATCAAAGTTCATGTCACAGAAGCAGATTGTTTTGCAAACATTGCTAATTGGTGGCATTCTATGCATAGCGCTAACTTCTTTAGATCAAACTATGCCCAAGAGGCTTCTGGTGGCAATCTTGTCTGTCTTTGGTCCTAACGTAGTGCTTGCAAACAGAACATGCAACTTTTATACTCTAGAATGAGTCTCAGGCCTTCAGGAAGTATAGCAACACTTTCTGAAATCAGCCAGCATTAAGGCCTTTACCCATCACTGTTTGTTTTAAACAAAACAGTTTAGCTGTTTTGAATCTCTACACACATTTTGAATATCTACAGTTTATATTTGTTTCCTCCAAGTTGCGCTGAACATGGGATTTGAATTAAAAAAAAAAATTCTACCTGCTCTTTTTAATGTCATGTTTAGAGAGAGTAGTGAGAATTGCTGTTTGTGCAGCTGTAGCTTTATCAGGGTATTGGCATGTCACTTTAGAGGACTCATCACACATCTCTAAGAACACTCTTAGACGTTTCCAAGCTTACATTAAAACATTGTAATGAATACTTGTCAGTATTCATATTTTACACGATATTTCTGTAGTCTGCCTCCACATAAATCACAATTCCTTTTTCTCTGCCTTTATCAGTTGTGGTAGACACCAGTTGACTAATTGAGAAATTAGTTTAGGCTGTGGGTTGTAATGGGATGGATTATGGTTTAGATAGGGGTCTGGGAACAGAACTGCAGCAGACATTACTTCTATTCTTGAATAAGCTGGTGAAGTCAAAAGTAAAACTACCAGCCTCATAGGCTTCCGGAAGACCTAGGACTTCTCTGTGATCAGTTGGCAGGAAAGTATGAAGGCTACTCCCCTTTCTCAGACTTTGAGAGAAAATAATTTTGAGAAAAACTGGTATCTAAACATCTATTCATTTTACTTGAGAAGAATTTATAAACATACCTAAGATCATGTATCATAACCATGGGCTGATATAAAAAAACAAAGATGTGCAAAAGAGAACACAAAAGTGGAAGACAGTAACTGACATAGAAAAGGAAATAATTACTTCATTTGAGAGGATATCAGGAAAGGCTTCCCAGGGGAAGCATTATTTGGAAATTACATAGTATATGTTGATGCTAAGGGAGTGAGTTTTTTCTTTTAAGGGAAGGTTATTTACAGGGAGAGCAAGGTCCTTTAACAATGTGCATAACAGATAAAATATAGTCAATTACTCTGAAAAATCACCCCTACACAGCATGAGAAAACATCAATAACATTTTAGCTTTTGCTTTACTGTTAATAGAGAATTACCAGTTTACTATTTTCACTAGTTATCAGCATCCTAAGGAAAATATTCATGGATATTATACCTTTTAAAATTAAAATCATAAAATGCTCTAAGTTGTTACATCAAAAATTGATTTAGCGATCATCATGCAGTTGAAATGCCAGTCTAGGAAAAAGCTGAAAGTGAACAAGAATCACTTCCTTGAAAAGCCTGCATGGTAGTACTTGGTTATACAAACACACAGTGATAGACACACAAAAAGGGACATTGAAATAAAAGAGAATTATTAATGCTCTTTAGGGCAGATGAAATGAGTTCACTTAATGATTTTCATGGCAATCTCTCCATTTGTAGCAGAAGCCACCTAGGAATATTGGCATTTTCCTTGTACCAACCACTGATACACAATATAAGAGACACAAGGACTTTAAAGGTCTTAACTATTTTTTCCTGAACTTGAGTAGTTAGAAAGTGAAAAAGTCCCACCCAGAAAGTCCATTACCTATGTTTCCAGTTTTTAACATTCTTAATCAGTTTACTGGCAATAGAGTTCTATTCCCTTTGGTTACCGAACACTGAGGCATTTTAACAGTAGGTCACTTGAGAGCAGCACTGGCTAACATTAATAAGTTAAAAGTACCCCTGGGACGAGGGAAGAATTGGCAGGACTGTGGAACTGCTGATCTTGTTTAGCTTCCCTCTTCTCCTCCCACTCAGGTTCACTTCTGGACAATCTTTTTTTCGTTGCTTATGTGCTCATCTGTGCTGATTTAAAATGCCTTAGTGGTGGCAGAGAGTAATTAGCATATAGAGCCTGGAAACTCAACTTTTAAATTTTATTAATGAGCTGAGTTTAGTTCCCTTTATCTTTTAACTGACCCCAAGGGCATTAATGAAAAGTATATAAATATGAATACAGGTGGAGTAATAAAGGAAAATTATCAGTCACCCTTAATTTAATTGGTGTCACCTTAGCTTTTAGTAGGGTAATAGGATAGCTAGTATTGCCACCTGCAATCATTCAATACTACTTGGCTCACTAATTAGCTCACTTAAAAAAATTAAGTGACCTTTCAAAATTGAGTAAATCACAATCTGGTAAGAAATATATATATATATATTTGTGAATATAGAATTGGTGGAATATCATAGAATTTTAGACTTTTGTGGGCCCTTAAAGGTCATTTTATGCAAACTCTGTCCACAAAATAATATTGAACACTCTTATTGCATTGATTTACAAAGACTGTAGTAATCTGAGGTTATTTCATTATGTCTGATACTCCAAGGTCTTTCAATAAAAGTTATTAATTCTTAGATACTCAATGTACAAAATGGAGATGTTATTATAACTGGGGAGGGTGTTTGACTCCTTTGGTTAAAGGTTCAGGTTATTCAGCTAGTAGTTGTTGTATGTACATCGAATTCCCTTATGTGTACTTTGGGCATGTACAGAAACAAGGTATAACTGTGCTGCCTCTGAAGAGCTGTTCCAGGATCTGGGATAGGACACATAAAGAACAACTTCGTAACAAAGCTGAATACTCCCTCATAAGAATTAAACATGCTTGCTAAGAGTTATCAGTAATCACTCACAACCCACAAGAGTAGATGTAATAAATCAAGCCAGTGGGCTGTTCTTGTTCTTGAGTAAAATTTTCCACATTAAAGAAGCCTCAAAATGACATTTCATTTGGGAGATATACAGGTTATTTTTGTTTAAGAGACATTCAAAGCAGTTCACTGCCTTTGTTGTATGTATGTACTCATTGGAATGCCTTAATAATACTTGTGATTTTGGTAGTTACCTGGCAAGTCAGAAATGGATCCAGGCTAACATGGCCTTTCACTTTAATGAGCACAAAGCAAGATTCATTAGGAGTCAGTGCCTTCCCCTAAGCACTAATCCAAAGCATGGCTTCCCATTATGAAAGCTCCTTCCTTCTTCATAGACAGTGTATCTCCAAAGGAGACGGCTTGTTGAAGAGCCCATGATGATGAGCTAATGGTGGGTGCCATTGATTTGTCACACAATATCTTGAATTTGCATTTTTGAACTTAAATTGAAATTGCAATAAATTGGGTAGAACACATTATAACTGATAGTCTCATGAATGGATCTGACAGTGGCCTAATCCTCTTGTTTCTGTACATGAAATTTCTCTACAGAAACTCTGCATTGTGGCAGCTAATAATAATAATTATTATTATTGATAGCACTCATTGACCTCTTAGTGTTTGCCAGATACTGTGTTAAGAACTTTGTATTCATGTATTTCATTTCATATGTAACTACACTGTAAGTTGTATTCTTATTCTAATTTCATAAAACAGAAATTGAGGCAGAAAGAGGTAAATTCCCTGAAAAACAAACAAACAAACAATAACCCCCTCTAGAACTTGTATTGGGTAGTTTCTAAACACAGACACATATTGCTCATGGTTCTCGAGGCTGGGAAGCCTAAGATTGAGGCACAGGAGATTCAGTATCTGATGAGGGTTGGTTCCTCCTAAGTGGTGCTCTTCATGTGTTCTCACACAGTTGAAGGAAATATGTTCCCTGAGGGCTCTTTTATAAGGGTACTCATCCCTTTCATGAGGGCCCCACCCTCCTGTCCTGGTCCCCTCATAATGCTATTGCATTGAGGAGTGAGTTTCAGCATATATGAAACTTTGGAGGGACACATTCAGACCATAGCAATGTCAGAATAATGATTCAGACTCAGATCTGTTTGACTCCACAGCCAAAAAGGGCAGTGACATTTGCTTGCCATTAGTGGATCATACTTAGTAGTTATTTCTTTCTTTTTCTTTGATGCTGAGTGCTCCATAAAAATACTACCCATTTAACATTATACTTCACATGGTTACTTGTGTACCTCTTGGAAAACCAAACCACATTTCCTCTGCTCTCTTGTCACAACAATCAACACAAATTTCTGTGATTGCAACCTGTGTGGGAATTTCTCCTGTTAACAAGTAAGCAATCCATTCTCTAGTGGACAGCAGGCAGTGGTGGTAGGGTCTTCCAACTCAATTTAGTTTTTGACATTATTTACCTGGAAGTAGCATCAGATCCACTACGGTGAGGGCTCTGTTTACAGCCCTACCCCAATACCCCTGTTAGATGCTGATTAACAGCCTCTGGTTGTTTTACTTCATGTCTGACCAACCAGTTATAAATCAGGGTTCCCACAACCTTCCCTCTGGGTTCCATTAATTTACTTAAGTGGCTCATAGAACTTAGGGAAATACTTAAATTTGCCAGTTTATTATAAATGATATTACAAAGCATACAGATGAAGAGATACATAGGGCCAGGTATGGGGCAAGGGGTGTAGAGCTTCTTTCTACCTCTTTGGGAGGACCACTCTCCAGGAAACCCTATGTATTAAGCTATCTGGAAGTTCCTAAAACCTTATCTTTTGGGGTTTTTATGGAAACTTTATTGCATGGGCATTATTGAAGCACAAACAACTCTATCTAAATGTGATTGATTATAAGAGTATGATCTAATGCTAATAGATTGGGTAGGGAAATCTAGCAAGGCCTGTCCAGATTTTTCTTAGTTTCCTTGTGAAGCATTCCTACCTCCCAGGTACAGGGCAGGACCCCTTTGGAATTAAGAGGGTATTATAACCTATGAACAGAAAAGGGTAGGAAAGAGAGTTGATTTAAGGTCAACTAGAGACAGGGGAAGATTAGAGGTTCTATGACCTGCCTTGGAGAGTGAATTAAACCAGAAAATATGGATGAATATATATATATATATACACACACACACACATACATACATACACACAAATAATACTATATAATACTATCATAGTGCCTACACTACTTTGGTGAAGTCAGTAGGAGCAGTCCATAATTGCAAACATGGAACTGTACCATGAAATATTATTAATAAGCATCAGATAATTTTACTCCTTTTTATGTTTAGGGCAGTGTTAAACATAATGGTTTACATAGAAAGAAATAAGAATTATTTGGAGACTATAAATATTCCTGAAGTTATACTCACACATACATATATGTTTCAATTTTTATCTATTTAAGGTATTTGAAAGGCAAAGAAAAAGAGAAAATCTCTTCTTTAGCTGGTTTATTCTTCAAATACTCAATATCTTCAGGCCTGCGACAGCCCAAAACTCAGAACTGGAAACTCAGTCCAGGTTTCCCATGTTAGTGGCAGGGACCCCAAGTATGTGATCCATCTGCTGTGTCTGAGTATATGCATTATCAGGAAGCTGGGCCAGTAGCAGATCCGGTACTCAAACCTAGACACTCTGATATGGGATGTGGGCATACCAACCAATGTTTTAGCTATTGTGTCAAATGCCTGGCCCTGGAATATGTTTTTAAAGAATCTCTAAAATAGGCCTGGATGTCTCATGGCAGTTATGGGAGAAAATTCAGTTCCCTAAGCCTTCCTTCTGTTTTGTGAGCTTCATTTGATCCAGATAGCCATTTGGAATTCCTCAAATGAAAGGAACAGTGGTATCAAAAGATACATATACTAGAATTTGGACTCTATATTTTCAAATTGTTACTGAAAACAATCATGGGTATTGGTTAGGGAATACAAACTGTTTTTTCCACATTGAATTAGGGTTCAGTTATGGCTTGCTTCTGTCTTTCTGATGAAAAAGGAATACTGAGATACATTTTCCTTCTTTAGAGTATTTTTTGTCTGAAATTTATTGACTGTGTACATTATATTATACCTACCCTGAGAACAATCTTTCACATACTACTTCGCATCAGGGATAAAGGTGTTTTTAAGAAAGTGCTGCAGCTATTCTGCACACCGCTCCAATGGTACAAAGAGCACATCTACCAGCAAGTCTCTGATTGGTTCATCAAGTTAATTGAAGTATTGAGTTGTACTTTAAGTCGGAAGATCAAATTAAGCTCTTTCTCTGTTACCTGTTAACAGAGAAGCTATAGCAGCCTGGCTTTCATTACCTGTGAAAGCAGTGAGTTGTACATGATGGCTTTAAAGCCATTTTCTAAGCAATTAAGTTCTAGACTTGTTTGGTATCTCTTGTTCTATCTACCGGATTTGTTCTCTGTATGGTCTGGATAGCCTTTCCTATATTTTGTATTAATAAAAGATCAAAATTTGTCACTTTGTGTAGGATTATTTTGGGCTGAAGAAAATTGAGAATAAACAGATGCAGATAGTAGGACAGTTCAGAAAATTCATAGAAAATGTGTATAATGGAAAAATCTCTAAACTATGCCAGGATTTAAATTTTTTTGGAATCAAAATCAACTTATATTTCAATTCCATTTTCCATGAATGTTTTGAAGTACCTCCATAGACACTTTCCCACAGCTGTTTTTATCTAGGAGTAAAAACTTCAAGCAATGAGAAATTCCATAAGTCTCCTTTTTTGTGGGGGGAGTTTAATGGCCATGAAGAAGACAGAAAGGCAGAACTAAGATAAAACTACACAGCCAAACCTTAGTAAAAGCAGCTCACAAAATTAATTTGTTTCCCATGTATTTACCTTGTCCTAATTTACTTTCTGTAGAAGCCCAAATCTCCCTTCCCTTGGTCTAGTCACTTCCCCATATTTTATTGTCTTTTGTTGAAGTGGTAAATACACTGTTGTGTCTAAACTTTGGTTTAGACTTCAATTTTTCAGTTTAGTCCTTGTAAGTATAAAATTAAAAACATTAACCAAGTTCGTATTCCTTTCTCTCATGTTAATCTGTCTTTTTTCAGTTTATTTTATAAGCCCCAAATACAAAATTGAAGGTGGCAGAGGAAAACTTTTTCCTATTCTGCAGAATGCTGGTGAAAATATTTCTGTTTGGTTTACAGTAATTATGGGTGTGATTCTTTTCTGTCTCCCTCTACTACTCATACAGTTTAAGGGCTCTGCAGGTTAATGACCTGTTGAGTTTATAAGCACCCTGATACAGTCAGCCCTGGAATGCAGACAGCATGGTAGGATTCCCATCTGAACAATCTGCTTAAACCATTATGAAGTTGGTAAGATGAAATGACATTGTTTTCTTGTGTGGATATATACAGTGTGTTATCACCAGCTTCACAGCATATCTGTCTTTTGGTTTTATGCCTTGCATATGTTAGGTAGGAAGTCAGATATGAGCTTATGTGTGTATGACAAAGGCCTAAAGAAAAGACGTCTATGTGCAGCATATGCATCTGCATCTCAAAGTCATCCCGATAATGTTTCAGGGGCAGCCCGGTATTCCCATCGCATCCTGCCCTGCCCCCTCCTACCCGATAACCTGCCAGGTGGGGCTCCCCGCCCCTTCTGCCTGACAATCTTCCACAATCTTCCAGATGCAGCCCAGTATCTGCACTTCAAATACCTTGCTCTGGACCTGCTCTGGATCCTGGGTTAGGACTGAGCCAGCTAGGCTTCCTCCTGTCTGATACCTTCAGGGGAAAACTCAGATAGGAGCTTCTTAATATTTACATCCATAAAATCCTTTGTTTCAGGAGGAGATATGAAGACAAAGACCCATCTCCTTAAAAACCCCTAGCCTCAACCAAACTTCGCGCTCAGCCCTCTGCCTCTGTGCTGAGCTGCCCGCCTGGCCTGGCCTGGTGTACTCTCTCCACTCAACCAGGTAACCTCGCTCTCCCTCAGTCTGAGCGACTGGGCACTCTCTCTCAGGTTCTGTCTGGAGAGGTGCCCATCCGTTCTTATGGATGTCCCTTCCCTAATAAACCTTGCTATTTTACTTTCCACTATTCTGTCTCACACCTGAATTCTTTCTTGCATGAAGACAAGAACCCTGCCATTCACTGGTAACACATACAGGGTAATCTTTCAATTATAGACATACTAAGAAGAGCTTATTTCTATATTAGTAAATGATTCATAAGGAGCTAAATTCTTCCAAGATAATCTGGGACAATACTTTAGACTGTGGAGGATACGAACATATCACTTTTACAGTACAGAAGTATTTGGCTAGGAATTGTAACACCTAGATTTTCATTCAAGCTCTGGTGCTAATTTGTATTGTGACCTGAGGCAGATCAGTTAATGTCTGTGAGCCACAATGTCATGAGCTTCAAAACCACAGCTATGGACTAGATGGTGTCTTATACCTCTCCTGCACATAAAGTTTGTTCCATGCCCCAAGGCCACAATTTAGTTTATTACTCTGGTAATAGCATATTTTCAGGCAATAACTTGCAATAAAATTCAATTTCTGTAAAATCTCCAGATAACTGGAGGAGAGTTTTATGTCAGCATTGTTGTCCTGCAGATTGGAATATATCCTAGGTCACATCATAATTCTTGAAACATAAAATATAAGAGCCTAGAGTAATACGATTCGTCAATAACAAGGAGTGTTGTTCTGTCTCAGAACACCAGAAATATATTTCTGGAACCAGGTGGAGACTGGCCAGCAATTCTGCATATGGGGCAAGATATCTGTGAAGGTAGAAAATACAGTTCATGTAAAAGCTATTCACTTACATATGCCTACAAATCAGGAAACATCTGAGAACTGAGTGTTAGCTCGTTTTTCAGCAGGTAAAATGCTCTGGGTTTCTTGTTCTACCTCTTGATTCAGAAAGGAGGGAAACCTTATTTTTTGCTTTACATGAAGGAGCCTCAGGGAAGTCACATCTCATCTATGAGATGCCTGAGAGCTTTGTAATGCAAATCATATTGCTTCTTTCTTCTTACCAACCACTTATTTTGGGACAGGATTGATTGACTAGAATGTTTGCTAATCAGTCTGAAACAAGACTAGGCTGGGGGCCAATGGAAGCTTGCCAGAACCTCCCTTCCAAAGACAAGGTCGACAGCTGGTCTCATTTTGGAAATGCTTTTATCCATTATCTTATCATTTTGTCCATTTTATATGGTCCACATCTAAATTACAATTGTTATTTTGAAGGTACTCCAGGGAAAAGAGAAAAAAAAATACCACATACAAATTGAAGTTACAGATTTAACAATACTTTGGAAATTACGTTACCTTATTGTGAATTTAAAAGGTAGCCCTCCCTGATTTTTTTGCAGTTGGCAGATATATTGACAGTTGTGAATTACAGTTGGGTTCTAGTGTTTGGATATAGTTAATGTGAAAACCTTTGTTGGTGAAGTAGAGAAAACAAGTTTGATGCGACCACCAAAACATGTAGATTCTTGGTCTATTAAAAATAACTTTTGTGTCATTCGATAAAGTTTTAAAATGCAGTAATATGTTATGAAGTCATTGAGGTCCCAGAACTAAACCAGGAGCCAGAAACTCCATCCTAGTCCCCTACATGGGAGGCAGGAACCCATGTACTTGGGTCATCTTCTGCTGCCTTCTAATGTGCATTATCATGAAGCTGATTTGGAAGCAGAGTAGCTGGGACTGAAATTGGATGCCAGTGTTGTAAGTAATGGATTAACCTTTTACACCACAGTGCTGGTCCTGCAGAGGCCGAATTTCCAAACCTTGTAGGAACTCAGAGAATAACATGACTGTGTGAATCAGATTAGGTGTGGAATAATAGGGAAGGATGGGGTCCCTGGAAAACTAGGAAGTGTAGCATCTAAAGGTTTTCAAATTAGATTTAAAAACAAATATCAGTGACCATAACAAAAGATCCCTGATATAAATGATCAGGTTTGAATAAATTAGAGTTTGAAAAATATATTAATTTTCATTTCAGAGGTATCTATGCAATTAACAATCTTTCATAACATAGGCAATAAGAGCTTTGGGAGGAGAGTAAAAGTAAATAAAAATAAAATTGAGAATCAAATATCAGACATCATATGGGTGTTTGAACACACATTGTTGCAGAAATCCTTGCAATGACCACCTTTAAAGGACAGTATTATAACTATTTCATAGATGACAAATATCAATCTTAGAGAATTTAGGTACCGTACAGTGTGGAAAAGCAAGGACTTAATTATGAAACCCATTTTCTTTTTTTCTGTATTAACTGGAACTTAATTTAGTTATTTAACCTCCTTGTGAGTCTCAAATTTAAAATGGATAGGATAATGCTTTTTTCATGGGAATATTTTTAATGAATTTATTAATACATCAGATTTTGAGTTCACAGGAATATTTTAAGAATTACAGAATTATAAAAGTAATAATTGTGGAAATATCTGATAGAATGTTATATTCTTTTGTAACTCATGAATATCAAAGTATGACAATAGCTCTATTGAAAAACCATTAGCATAGCAGATATTTGAATCATTTTTGCGGTGGGAGTTATATACACAGAAAGAAGTTAAATATAAGGAATTGGCTTACATGGTTATAGAGGCTGACAAGTTCCAAGGTATGCAGTCAGTAATCTGTATATGTGGGAGAACTGAGGACATAGTTTTAGTCTGAGTTTGAAGGCATAAAAACCTGAAGAGCTGATGGTAGAAAGTAGAGAGTCTATGGGCCAATAACCCCAAAAGAACTGATGTATCATTTTCAGTCTGAAGTCAGGAGAAGAGTGGTGATGTTCTAGGTCAAGTAGTCATGCAGGATATGGTTCCCCTGTCACAGAGGAAGATCAGTTTCTTTGTTCTGTTTAGACCATCAGTTGATTGGATGAGACCCATCTGAATTAGGAAGGCAATCTGCTTTACTCAGTCTATCAATTTAAATGTTAACCTCACCCTGAAATAAACTCACAGGACAACACAGAATGATGCACAATCAAATATCAGCACCGTATGGCCCGGTCAAGTTGACACATAAAATTAACTATATCATATACATGGGCACGTTCATGAAAGTGGACTTAAAATATAAATTTATTTTGGTAAGAAATTTTTTGAAATCCATGCATACAAAAAATCTTCAAAATGAAAAAAAAAATACTTAGAGTTCCAAATAAGTTTTGTACCAAAATAAACATCTTTTTCACTCCATCTTCTGTAAATTTCTTGAAACTTGTAGCAAATAGGGTAACTTAAAAATAAATTACAAAGGATCTATAGTAACAGAGTAATATATAAAGCAAATATGTTAAATGAGCATGGGAATTTGTAAAGGAGTAAACATGCACATAGTGAAGAATTACGTCAGATGGAGAATTGCAATGTACTTGCTCCTCCAAGATAATTTTCTCACAGAAAACCCTGGAGACTGCTCAGGCGTTGGACCTTCTGAGAGCAGTCAACCATCAACTGACAGGAAGTCTATATGTAAACAGCATTAGTGAGTAAAATCTCAGGTACTTCTATCAAAAACAAAAACAAAATCAACCAACCAACAAAGTGGCTAGTTCAGATACTGCTGGATTCTGTGCAAAGAGCCATGGAGAACAGGCATTCCCTGAGGGCTTCTATACCCCTTACCATAGGCACTGATGCCCTTTGGTCTGGTAGAGAGCAAGACAGAGCCTGTTCACTCTCAGTTGACCTTTGAAATAATCATTTTCATACATTCTCAGCAAACCTGTCTCTTTCTCACCTCTTAGTAACTACAGAGCACAATTCCAGTTCTTATAAATCCAGCTCTCCACAGAGCTGAGTGTGGCTGGAAAAACCCTACAGTCAGGCTAATTATATACCCTTTTCATTTGTGACTGCTAGCCAGAACTGGTGACATAGTTTGCAGGGCCCAGTGCACAATGAAAATGTGGAGCCCTTTGCTCTCAAGACAGAAAATATATACCATGAATTGAACTAAAATATAAACTTTTTTATTTAAGACATAGCTTATGCCTCCCAATGATAATACAAGTGCCAATAATAGCACAAGTAGTAATAAACTTACACTTGCAAAAAGGTAGGTATGACTCCACATCACATGCCCTTGAAGCTGGCCCCATCATTAACCCCACAGAGGCTCTTAGTGAACCCTGAAATTCTACTTTCCCTTGCTCATTCAAGCCTCTGGAAGACTACTTTATATTTTCCATTTTTTTAAAGTCTCCATTTCCTGTCCCATCCTCACTCTTACCTAATGACCATAGGGCATAGTTTATGGAAAGAATCCAAACCCAAAATAGAAGTAATAAGATGAGAATTTCTATAAACTACTACTTCCTCATCAACACTCCTACTTTATTTCTGTCCAGCTACTCTTTCTTCCTGTTACTCTGTGTGTTACACATGAGCACTAAATCCCAACATTTCTCTTCACTGCAGCATTTCTCTCCTTTGCTTCCTGTAACATCAGTTTTCACTTGTCTAATGGAGTGTTCATATCAACACTCATAGTGGAATTTCTGCCATCTAAGCATATAACATTTCCTGATCTTCTATTCCCATCTGGTTAGTACTTCATTTCTACTTTCTTCACAGTGAAATTATTTGAAAGGTCTCATATTTACTATCTGCAAATTCTCTCTACTTTCTCTCTGACTCACTTCAGTAAGCCGTTTGGCTCCATCACTTCATGGAAGCTGCTCATTTCAGGGATGCTAAAAACTTCTGTGCTGTTAAGTCTAATGGTCAATTGGCAGTCTTCTTTTCACTTGACCGTTAGCGGCGTTTTTTATAAGTGGTCTAGCTGTCCCTGAAACTTTCGCTTTCTCTCTTGGATTTATGACACTGCATATTTTGGTTCACTCCTGATTGGCCATATTTCTCTTTCTGCTTTCCTGCGTTCTTCTCTGTCCTTTCCTCTATTTTCTGTAACACCTTAGATAGAGCTCATTTCTCTGGTGTCTTCTCTACCCTCAATAACTCCCTTCAGTGACCTCACATAACCTTATAGCTTTGAGCACCACATATCAGGGGACTTCAGATAGTTTATGGAAAGATGGAATAAAGAGATAAAATTCTTTTGGTGAAAAGTTTTTGAAATACATGAAAATAAGGTGCTTTGAAAAATTTCCTGGAAAATACATATTATGAAAATTTTAATTTCCATTTTCCTGCCCTAATGAGTCCCAAATTCAAATGTTTAGTCTAGACCCCATCCCTGAACTTCAGACTTGTAAATCTGTGTAAATTAGAGATAATCTTTGTACCCTTTTAATTCTTTCTTTCCCTATATACAATTGATTAGCAAATTCTGATGGCCTTTTCCTAATTGTTTGACATTCTGACTGTCATTCACTACCTAACATGTCACATGCTGGTCCAAGTCATCGTTCATTTAGATTGTTTCAGTAGTCTTTTAACTGGTCTTCCTCTTCTATTTGTGCCTCGGGACAGCCTATTCTCGCTATAAAGATCCTGTTAAAGGGCAGATCTGGTAATATCAATCTTTTGTGGAAGTACTCCAGGAGTTTCTCCACTAACTCAGTAAAAAGCAGACTCCACAATGGCATTTAAAGTACTACCATCTGAACGTCTCACCCCATCCTGCTGTCCCTCTTCTTAACCTTTCCTTACTCCCTAATCTAGACGCCTTGCTGCTCATCAGATTTGACAGGTTATGCTCCTCCTCTTGGCTTCTGCCTGGAGTATTCTTACTCCAAACATTCTCTCACTTCATGTCTTGCTTTTATGCCTTTTTCTTCTTTTTAAAAATCTATTTTCAATTACCACAAATCAAGCAAAACATATACAGAGTACAAAAGAGTATATAAGTGAAATACACATTTTTAGATTTGATTATTGTTTATAGCCCTTTTCTATTCTTTTGGGGGACAGTGGATTTTCTACTTACTACTTGTTGAATTCTTTATTCAGTGGAGGGTTAAGCTTGCAATTATAAAATAAATTGAAAGTATGTCATTGTAAAAATTAAAAATAAGGAAGAGGGAGGATGAGAATGAGGGAGGGAGTGAGGGTAGAGTAGGAAATATCATTATACTATTTAAACTGTATATATGAAATGCATGAAATTTGATCCCTTTATATAAATAACAAACAAAATATATTTTAATTTTAATCAACACATAATAATCATGCATATTGATGGGGTATAGTATGACATTTCAACATCTGTCTACAATATGTAATGATCATATCAAGTAATTGATGTATCACCTCAAATATTTATAATTGTGTTGGGAACATTCAAAATTAGTCTACTAGCTACTCTGAAATATACAGTTAATTGTCATCACTTGTAGTTACCTTGCTATATTAGTCAGCTTTGCATTACTATAACAAAATATGGGGCAATGATTTTATAAAGAGAAATGTTTACTTAATGCATAATTTTGGAGGTTCAAATCCAAGATTGAATGCCTTACTGGTCTGATCTCTGGTAAGAGTGTAGAAAGGCAGTGATGGGGAACATGTGTTGGAGTCAGTGGTCACATTTTAAGCCTGGAACAGAGCAGAAGTGTCTGGAACAAAACTCAGGCCTTGTTAACAACCCTCTCATGTGAACTACCTTCTGAAAGGGCATGTCTACAATAGACTAAGGACCTTCTTTGAGACCAAACCTCCTAAATGTTCCAGCACCTCCCTATAGTGCCACTCTGAGGACCAAGCCTTTGGGAGATAGCACCAAACAATAGCACCTACTATGTGATGAAAACATTAAAAGTTATTCCTCCTATCCAGCTTCACTCCTGTACCTATTAGGCAGCCTTTCCCTGTCCCCTGCCCACTTCCCAGCCTCTGATAACCTCCATTCTTCTCTCTACTGTTGTGACATCATCAACCTTTTTAGGGTGTACATGTAATTGTGGACATGTGGTAGTAGTTTTTTTGTAGTATTTTACTTAGTGTAAGGTCCTCCAGTCTCATCTTTGTTGCTGCAAATTCTAGGATTTCATTTGTTGTTATGGCTGAATAACATATTATATATAATATTATAAATTATATATAACACTTTATACATTCATCTGTCTATTGATTCCATGGCTTGGTGTCACTCCCCGTTTTCGTGGAGGAGCGACACTGAACTCTGCCTAGGCTTCATATCCGAGTCACAGCACCATTATGTCACTCCCCCTCTTCGTGGAGGAACGACACAGGACCCTGCGCTGTTCTTTTGTCTGCTCGGCCCTCCCCGGGTTTGCTGCTGGTTCTTCCCGGGTTGGCTACTGTCCCTTCCACCTCCGTGGAAGGGCGGTTCCCCCTGGCCACTTTCCCCACTTCCGCAGGGGAGCGGCACACCGCCGGCCGGCTCTCTTGGGGGCTGCACAGGTGTTCCCCTTAGATGTTCCCCTTAGATGTTCCTGGTGCATGCCGTCTCTCTCCTCCTTTATAGTCCTCCTCCGCCAATCCCAACTCGGCTGCCCACACGCCGAGTACGCTGCTCTCCTCCAATCAGGAGCAAGTCCTACAGTTTATTGGCTGAACTGGAGGCAGCTGTGTAGAAGCTGTTTTCTCCTCTCCCAGCGCCATATTGTGGGAGAGCAGATGCATAGAATAAGTCTTAATTCCAGTAACTCAGTCCAGTCCGGGTTGCTCCCCACAGATCCCCCTTTCTTTTTATTTTTGGCGTTAATACGCGCCTGTCTTCGGTGCCCCACGGCACACACTCTGCTCTGCTTGCTAGAGTTGCCCACAGGTTCTTACAAGTCCTATCAATCAGGCAAACCGAATCCGGGTCCTCTCTTCGCCATGTTGTGAGGAGGTTTTTAGGCGCTGATGCGTGCCTGTGTTCGGTGCCCTGCAGCGCATGCTCTGCTCTGCCTGCAGGTGCTTACAAGCCCTATCAGGCAAACCGAATCCAAGCCTTCTCATCGCCGTCTTGTGGGGAGACTTATTAGTGTTGGTTCGTGCCTATCTTCGGTGACCTGCAGCTCATACTCTGGTCGAGCTGCCTACTGGTGCTTACCGCCTTACTAATCAGGCAGACCGAATCCAAGCTCTCTCATTGCTGTGTTGTGGGGAGGCCTTTCTCTATTTCTCTATCTCCGGGCATTCCTATTTCTCCTATTTTACTTCTATCTACCAGCATTCCTATTTCTCTCATTTTACTTCTAAACTTCTGTTTCTCTTATCCCTGCGGCTTCCCGGCGCCCGCCCCGAGGCTGCTTCTCGGCACCCGCCCCGCGGCCGCTTCCCGGCTCTGAGCCGCTTCAGCCCGCGCCTCTCTCATCTGCGCGGCTTCCCGGCTCTGCGCGGCTCGGCTTCGCACGCACACTCTGCGGTCTCGCACTAGCCCAGCGTTCCCTATCTACTTGTGCCCCGCATGCTCTCTCTGCGCACGGCAGCCTCCGCGAGTCACACAGCCCCAGCTCACGTTTCCGCCACTAGCATTCAATCCAAGTTCCCCGGGCTAACCTGGCGAATTCAACCCAGCTCACGTTTCCGCCCCACAATTTGGCTTCCCGTCCTTTGCTCCCCGGGCTAATCAGACGGATCCCAACCTGGCTTACGTTTCCGCTTCTGGTTTTAACTTTTCGCCCCTTATTCCCGGGCTAACTCGACGAATCCCAAAGTGGCTTTCGTCTCCGCCTCGGCCTGCCCCCCGCAGCTTCAATTTCCCTAACATTTTTCTCTACCTGGTATGTTTCCCCAAGCTTTCCTCCAACAATACTCCTCCCTCATTTCTCCTGGCCTCTCCCCACAGTCCGCATCCGAGTCTGTTTGTTCTAGCTTTCACTTTCGCCTTCGATCTTAGAGATTTCTCCCAGCTTCCCCCCGTAGTCCGTATCCGAGTCTATGCCTAGGCTTTCAATAGCTTCTTCCGGCACCTTTTTCGTCCGGCTTTTCCCTAGGCTGTTTGCTAGTCTCTCTCTCCGATATTTTCCACTTCTTCCCGTTTCTTCCCTCCTAAGTTTTCTATCCGAGTCATGGCACCATTATGTCGCTCCCCGTTTTCGTGGAGGAGCGACACTGAACCCTGCCTAGGCTTCATATCCGAGTCACGGCACCATTATGTCGCTCCCCCTCTTCGTGGAGGAATGACACAGGACCCTGCGCTGTTCTTTTGTCTGCTCGGCCCTCCCCGGGTTTGCTGCTGGTTCTTCCCGGGTTGGCTACTGTCCCTTCCACCTCCGTGGAAGGGCGGTTCCCCCTGGCCACTTTCCCCACTTCCGCAGGGGAGCGGCACACCGCCGGCCGGCTCTCTTGGGGGCTGCACAGGTGTTCCCCTTAGATGTTCCCCTTAGATGTTCCTGGTGCATGCCGTCTCTCTCCTCCTTTATAGTCCTCCTCCGCCAATCCCAACTCGGCTGCCCACACGCCGAGTACGCTGCTCTCCTCCAATCAGGAGCAAGTCCTACAGTTTATTGGCTGAACTGGAGGCAGCTGTGTAGAAGCTGTTTTCTCCTCTCCCAGCGCCATATTGTGGGAGAGCAGATGCATAGAATAAGTCTTAATTCCAGTAACTCAGTCCAGTCCAGGTTGCTCCCCACAGCTTGGCTATTGTGAGTAAGGGCAGATGTTCCTTTGACATATTAATTTCCTTTATTTAGATATATATCTAGTTACAGAATTGTTGGGTCATACAGTAGTTCTGTTCTGAATATTTTGAGGAACCTCCATGGAGTTCTTTAGAATAGCTGTACTAATTTCCATTCTCACCAACAATTTACAAGAGTTCTCATTTCTCTACATCCTTGCCAGCATCAATTACCTGCTTTTTTATTTTCTAAAAATTTATTTATTTATTTGAGAGGCTTAGTTACAGACAGAGACAGAGACAGAGACAGAGACAGACAGAGAGGTCTTCCATCTGCTGGTTCGCTCCCAAACTGGCTCCAAAGGTTGATGCTGGGCTGCTCTGAAGCCAGGAGCCAGAAGCTGCCTCCAGGTCTCCCACGTGGGTGCAGGGCCCTAAGACTTGGGCCATCTTCGACTGCTGTCTCAGGCTCATTAGCAGGGAACTGGATAGGAAGTGGAGCAGCTGGGACTCGAACTGGTGCCCAAATGGGGTGCTGGTGCCACAAGCAGAGGTTTTAACCTACTGCACCACCGTGTGGGCCCCTAATTACTTCCTTTTAAGTGTGTCCTTCTCTGTTCATTTTGTTGCAAATGTCAAGCTGACACTCTTCCCTCTCCTTGCACTGCGTTGGTTTTCTTCATGGAGTCAGAAATTTTTGTCTGTTTTATTTACTTTGCTGTGCTTAAAGCCTGGAAGTGCTTAGCACTTTAGAGGTATTCAGTGTGGCTTTTTAAATTGAGTGATTAAATAGCACTTGTGAATCAACATGGAATGAAACATGTATCTCCAAAACTATGTGATGAATAAATCTTGTTAAGTAGTCAGGATTTTGTAGTCCTTGATAATAAGCTGGAAGATGTTTCTAAGGCAATTTCACTCTGTAAAAAATATTAGTTCAACCTGACAATGCACTGGCTTTCTGGTGTTGTATTAATTAATGTATCATGATACAATGAAATGGTTTGAATATGCAGAGACCACTGGCATTGTGACTCTAATAGTTAATGTCTATAATGGGGTATGATTGCATGAGCCAGTGATCCTTGGAGAACATGCAATGTACACTGGACATAAACAGTGCATTTGCAAAGGAAGCTGGGCAAATTCTTTCATACAATTAAGATGCTGTTCCTGATAAAGAAATAGGAAATAGGCTTCATGCAGTGCTTGAAAGAGCACCAAAGGCTTTAGGGTGGAAAGCCATCCCACGTCTTTTCAGCAGAGCATGAAATCATCCTATTATCTTTTATCAGGTTGCTTACATAAGGGACTAAGTCTTTTAATAATAAAATAGCATGCATCCATATTTCTCCAAGAGAAATTATAGCCACAATACCTCATTTCCTTGTTCCTTCTGACTTCTGTAGAGTCACTTTTGCTGTGCTGTGAACATCATTAGGATTTGACTACAGGATCAATTGTTAGTCTGGATGATTTTTAAGTGGTTTTTCTGATTTTAAAGCCTTCATATAAGTCTGTGTCACAGAATCTTTATTCTCTGGATAATTCATGGGTAACCTAGATAAAATATAGTTCAAGTATTGTTCTTTTTTTTTCTTTTTGTATAGAAATTTATTTATGTATCCATCTATATGTCCATATTTATTGATCTCTCATATTAGCCATGAGTCCATTTTGGTGGGTTATGCCATAAATGTTTTTTTCACTTCCCTGTGAAAAATTGTTTTAATTGATGTCCAATTTTTCTGTCAGGTTGTGCTTGGCTCCTTGCTGCCTCTCATATACTCAGTGATTTTATGCTAATTTTCTGCCCTTTTGCTCAGTCAGTGAAAGCTTTCCCACATTATTTTATTATCAACGAATTTGAATGTCCATTTACTGTCTGGCATTCAATTTTTTAAGGAGGAAATTTGTCCAGAACATCTACAAAGCTGCTTATGTAGCCGCTAATTAGAATTAAAAAAAAAAAAAAAAAGAACAAAGAAAAAAGAAAATGCTTGCAGCATGTTAGGAAGGTCGCCTTGACATAATAATCCAAAATGCTCTAATAGATTGGCAGACAACATCTCAGAGTTTAAAAATGAGAACACCAGCCCACAAAGAATGTAGCCTAAACATTTAGGCCCAGATTCATAGTTTTTTCGTCTTTCCATGCACTGTAGCACAGACAGTCCAATATATTTAAAGTATTCCACTTAAATTATACTTCAGGGATTCAGATTTCACTTAGATATGTATTTTTAGTTTCTAATTCAGAGCATAGTTAGAAAAAGTAAACTCTTAATTGCAGACTTTATAGAAAGGGGAATTAAAGAAAACTATATATTTCTCTGTCCAAGGGAAAGAAGACACACATTTCAAGCAAGTCATAATTCTTTATATCCTTTCACATACTTTTGGGATTTATACAAATTATAAATCACTATTTCATAAAGGTATTATTTATAGTAAGGAAAGATGGATGTAAACATTTAATAATGGAAATAATGACTCATTCCAACAATGGAATATTATACAAGGTTTTTTTTTTTTAAGATTTTTTATTTTTTTAACATTTATTTAATGAATATAAATTTCCAAAGTACAGCTTATGGATTACAATGGCTCCCCCATAACTTCCCTCCTACCCACAACCCTCCCCTTTCCCTCTCCCTCCCCCCTTCCATTCACATCAAGATTCATTTTCAATTCTCTTTATATACAGAAGATCAGTTTAGCATATATTAAGTAAAGATTTCAACAGTTTGCACCCACATAGAAACACAAAGTGAAAAATACTGTTTGAGTACTAGTTATAGCATTAAATCACAATGTATGGCACATTAAGGACAGAGATCCTACATGAGAAGTAAGTGCACAGTGACTCCTGTTGTTGACTTAACCAATTGACACTCTTGTTTATGGCATGAGTAATCACCCTAGGCTCTTGTCATGAGTTGCCAAGGCTATGGAAGCCTTTTGAGTTCACCAACTCTGATCATATTTAGACAAGGTCGTAGTCAAAGTGGAAGTTCTCTCCTCCCTTCAGAGAAAGGTTTTTAAAGACATGCTAGTTACTTATTCCAAAAGAGTAATGATTGCATGGTGAGACGTTTTTGCTTCTTAATTTATATCTTTGTTGACACACAGAGCACTCCTGTCTGAGCCTGAGGGGTGAGGTAATCAACAGAGAAGAGCAAGCAGGTGAGCTGGAACTCCCAGCAAGCACTGAGCCTGTAGGGATTAGTCATATCTTGCTGAAAGGGACAATTCCTTCCCTGCAGTCAGCTGCTGCATTATGGATTCTTGCTAATTTGTCTTATTGGGTGTTTCCAAATTTCAAGAGAAACTGCAAATCTAGATTTTCACATAAAACTTTCTACATTGAACAACTGGTAATTAGTTTTTTTTTTTTTTTAAGTGAAAGGTAGGCCAAACAAAAACAATTAAAAATTGTCTGCTAATAAACACAGGTTAAGAGTATATGGCAAATACCTCAGGGTGTGCCCTATCTGTATGAAACATTTTAATAAGAACAGCTCAGTGTTAACTTTGAGCATGGTGGGTTTGAATGAACAAGTTTGGGCTCCTTATAGTTTACTTCTTTGTAGTAACAATTCGATTACCTTTATTTCCTTCCTGTGTTCTTCCCTTTCCTTTGACTTCCTTCCTGTTTTTGTTCCCCATCCCTCTCTGTCTTCCTGGGATCACTAAATATAGGGTGCAGTTTTTCTGACAGTTAGTTGAGTGTTATGTGAATCACCAAGAAGTGTTATGTGGGTAAACCACAGGAGACCGTCAGTGTCAGAGTAAAATTTTCAAGCTTTCTGGGCTGAGACCCTTTTTGTACTCTTTTAAAAATTGCTGAGGCTCCTAAACAACTTTTGTTTTTCGGGGGGTAAAAAATAAATAATATGAATGTCTAAGCATATTATATTATTGGAATTTAAAATAAAAAAATTCTTAATAATTTAAAATAATAATAATAATATACCAGGGTCTTTGTTACCCACATGGGAGTCCTGGATTGAGTTTGAAACTTCTAGCTTTATCCTGGTCCAACCCTGCCTGTTGTGGGCATTTGAGGAGTAAGCAAGAAGATGGAAGATCTTTCTCCATTTGCCTCTCTGTCTCTCTGTTTTTCAAATAAAACAGAAAAAATTAATACAAAAATTAAAAAATAAGAATAATCAACACACATGAAATGAATATTTTTGAACATTAAAAAATTTAAAGATTTTGATTTAATTTTAAATTATACTTAAAGTTACTTTTATATTTTTAAATTTTAATTTTAAAATTAAAAAAATATTTGTTAAAAATTTTATTTATTTATTTATTTATTTTTATTTAGTAAATATAAATTTCCAAAGTACAGTTTATGGATTACATTGGCTCCCCCCCCCCCATAATTTCCCTCCCACACACACCCCTCCCATCTCCCGCTCCCTCTCCCATTCCATTCACATCAAGATTCATTTTCAATTCTCTTTATATACAGAAGATCGATTTAGTATATATTCAGTAAAGATTTCAACAGTTTGCACGCACACAGAAACACAAAGTGTAAAATACTGTTTCAGTGCTAGTTATAGCATTGCTTCACATTGGACAACACATTAAGGACAGATCCCACATGAGAAGTAAGTACACAGTGACTCCTGTTGTTGACTTAACAATTTGACACTCTTGTTTATGGCGTCAGTAATCTCCCTAGGCTCTAGTCATGAGTTGCCAAGGCTATGGAAGCTTTTTGAGTTCGCTGACTTCGATCTTATTCAGACAGGGTCATAGTCAAAGTGGAAGTTCTCTCCTCCCTTCAGAGAAAGGTACCTCCTTCTTTGATGGCCCCATTCTTTCCACTGGGGTCTCACTCGTAGAGATATTTCATTTAGTTTTTTTTTTTTTCCCCCAGAGTTTCTTGGCTTTCCATGCCTAAAATACTATCATGGGCTCTTCAGCCAGATCTGAATGCCTTAAGGGCTGATTCTGAGGCCAGAGTGCTGTTTAGGACATCTGCCATTCTATGAGTCTGCTGTGTATCCTGCTTCCCATGTTGGATCGTTCTCTCCCTTTTTTAATTCTATCAGTTAGTATTAGCAGACACTAGTCTTGTTTGTGTGATCCCTTTGACTCTTAGACCTATCAGTGTGATCAATTGTGAACTGATTGATCACTTGGACTAGTGCGATGACATTGTTACATGCCACCTTGATAGGATTGCATTGGAATCCCCTGGCACATTTCTAACTCCACCATTTGGGGCAAGTCTGATTGAGCATGTCCCAAATTGTACATCTCCTCCCTCTCTTATTCCCACTCTTATATTTAACAGGGATCAGTTTTCAGTTAAAATTTAAACACTTAAGAATAATTGTGTGTTAATTACAGAGTTCAACCAATAGTACTAGAACAAAAATATACTAAAATGGATAAAGTATTAAGTTGTACACCAACAGTCAGGACAAGAGCTGATCAAGTCACTGTTTCTCACAGTGTCCATTTCACCTCAACAGGTTTCCCCTTTGGTGCTCAGTTAGTTGTCGCCAATCAGGGAAAACATATGATATTTGTCACTTTGGGACTGGCTTAATTCACTCAGCATAATGTTTTCCAGATTCCTCCATCTTGTTGCAAATGTCCGGGTTTCATTGTGTTTGACTGCTGTATAGCATTCGATAGAGTACATGTCCCATAATTTCTTTATCTAGTCTACTGTTGATGGGCATTTGGGTTGGTTCCAGGTCTTAGCTATTGTGAATTGAGCTGCAATAAACATTAATGTGCAGACAGCTTGTTTGTTTGCCAATTTCATTTCCTTTGGGTAAATTCCAAGGAGTGGTATGGCTGGGTTGTATGGTAGGGTTACTATTGGAACTCATAGAAGGGTTTGGCAAAGTAGCAGGATATAAAATCAATGCACAAAAATCAACAGCCTTTGTATACACAGGCAATGCCACGGCTGAGGAAGAACTTCTAAGATCAATCCCATTCACAATAGCTACAAAAACAATCAAATACCTTGGAATAAACTTAACCAAGTACGTTAAGGATCTCTTTGATGAAATTTACAAAACCTTAAAGAAAGAAATAGCAGAGGATACCAAGAGATGGAAAAATCTTCCATGCTCATGGATTGGAAGAATCAATATCATCCAAATGTCCATTCTCCCAAAAGCAATTTATAAATTCAATGCAATACCAATCAAGATACCGAAGACCTTCTCAGATCTGGAAAAAATGATGCTGAAATTCATATGGAGACACAGGAGACCTCGAATAGCTAAAGCAATCTTGTACAACAAAAACAAAGCCGGAGGCATCACAATACCAGATTTCAGGACATACTACAGGGCAGTTGTTATCAAAACAGCATGGTACTGGTACAGAAACAGATGGATAGACCAATGGAACAGAATAGAAACACCAGAAATCAACCCAAACATCTACAGCCAACTTATATTTGATCAAGGATCCAAAACCAATCCCTGGAGCAAGGACAGTCTATTCAATAAATGGTGCTGGGAAAATTGGATTTCCACGTGCAGAAGCATGAAGCAAAACCCCTACCTTTCGCCTTACACAAAAATTCACTCAACATGGATTAAAGACTTAAATCTATCACCCGACACCATCAAATTATTAGAGAGCATTGAAGAAACCCTGCAAGATACAGGTACTGGCAAAGACCTCTTGGAAAATACCCCAGAAGCACAGGCAGTCAAAGCCAAAATTAACATTTGGGATTGCTTCAAATTGAGAAGTTTCTGTACTACAAAAGATACAGTCAGGAGAGTGAAGAGGCAACTGACAGAATGGGAAAAAATATTTGCGAACTATGCAACAGATAAAGGGTTGATAACCAGAATCTACAAAGAAATCAAGAAATTCCAAAACATCAAAACAAACAACCCACTTAAGAGATGGGCCAAGGACCTCAATGGTCATTTTTCTAAAAGAGGAAATCCAAAGGGCCAACAGACACATGAAAAATGTTCAAGATCACTAGTAATTAAGGAAATGCAAATCAAAACCACAATGAGGTTTCACCTCACCCCGGTTAGAATGGCTCACATTCAGAAATCTACCAACAACAGATGCTGGAGAGGATGTGGGGAAAAAGGGACACTAACCCACTGTTGGTGGGAATGCAAACTGATTAAGCACTATGGAAGTCAGTCTGGAGATTCCTCAGAAACCTGAATATAACCCTACCGTTCGACCCAGCCATCCCACTCCTTGGAATTTACCTAAAAATTTTAAATTCTAAAATCAAAAGGGAGGGAGTGTTTTAGATATTGGCAAATGTTGTTAATATGTGACTCAATAGAAGATGTCTGGATTTTGCTTTAAATCTGTTGTGATATCACCCACCATGAATCTTCTGGAAAATTCCACTCTGTGAGAGAATGGGTGTAAAAGTAAAAAACAGCCTCTTAGTATTACTACAAACGTAGTTTTGGTATCATGTAACCACTGAGTCTCAGGTCTACCAGGGGTCCTTGATGAACTCTTTCAGAATCAATGGTCTTAGTCCTTGTTGAGCTCATTATATAAGCTGGGACACTGAACAACTGTGATTGATGACCTGCCCCACCTCAACCCTCCATCTCTTTCTATAGCTGCCCCAAACAACTCATTCTTTTGAGTTGAGGCATTATTTTCTATTAAAGTACAAATGCCAGTGGGAAAGAAAACATATTATGGTGTTAACAGCTTTGAACCTTAATGTGAACAAATTTAATTCATTTCAACTTCAGAGAGTCCATGAGAAGAGAAAGGAAATGAAAGAGAAAGGGACAGAAGTAGGGTTAGAAAGATGCCTCTCTCAGGTAAAGGCTCTGTTTCACAGCAGGTCTTGGGAATGTCCTGTTTTCTGGATACTTGGCTCATAGCTATAAAAAGAAGCCATTCCTAAATATGTTTTTATTGCTTATCTTCAAAAGCTAACTGAAATACAGTACCCCGTGGTAACTGACTTCTAATTTAGCATTCATTGATCCAGGAAATGGAAAGAGTACAACTACTAATAAAAAGCCAATAAGAACAAGCCCTGATGATTTCTATGAAAAAAATCTTTATTGATAACCACACAGAAAGCTCCTTATTAATCTATCATCATTTTATTTTGTCTTTCACCTTCCTTTATACCTAGAAATTCCTTATGCTGTCTTTGTCAACGGTAAATTTTTAAAAATAATTTTTTTCTTCTCATTATGACTGACTTATCCTCAGGGACATGCATTGCTATTTTTTCATTCCTAAGACACTACACATTATATTTGAGCATCTGTGCAGAGACATTCTTGAAAATGAAATTTTAGTCTTTGTTAATAGGGAAAAATATAAATATAGAGAAGGTAATGCATGCCATTTCAGCTTACTGTTATTTCTGCGGATAGAATTAAAAACACTTAAATGAAACGAAAACCCAATAAACTTAGTTGTGTCTCAACATTGTAAGTGTTGATTTCTCCCAAGCTGGTGGAAGCAAACACTTTCTGAGGGACGATCTTTCTTATCTAATGTGAGATGGATCTGATGAGCATGCTGGCCCACCTGGGGGTTTGTCTCTGAACTGGGAGGGCTCTGCTGAGATGAGGTCATGCAAACACACCGAGACTGGGTCAGCCTGTGAGTGAGCTCAATGTATAGCATTGGTGAAATGTTTAAACTTAGGAGAAATCACTCACACCAGAGGGGAAAAGTGCAAGAGGCCAAGAATAGATTGAGAAATTAGGTGCAGGGAGCAGGGTGCTGATTGTGGTTGTGATGACTATGGCGGTGTGGGCCTGGGTGACCACCTAGTGGTAAGGGGACTGAGGGAAGAAGGAAACTGCTCCAAAAACAAACATGGCAGTCTTTAGTGTGGTGGAAGAAGCTGCTCTTTAGGATGCTGAACTGGTGTGCCGAGTCCCTTGTGCAAAGTACCAGCAGTATCTTGTTCCAACAGATGTTCATTTACTGATGACTATCACATCAACAGTATCACTGGAACACTTTACATTTCAGTTTTTCCATTGAGACATAATTTTGGGAAAATGACTGTTGGCAAGGCATACAATGCAAGAATATATAACATTAGGGACAAATAAGCCTATTGAATGATTTAGCTGTGGTCTAGGATTTTTATGAAAAACTGCAGTTTTCTACTATTGATTAGCAGAGGGGTCACACGAAGCTTCTTAACTCAAGTCTCAGACAACAACCAGAGTAACCATTAGACTTGTGAGTAAGGATGTTTCCTGTATCAGCCATTACATAACCCCAGCCTTCAAGTGTTTGTATCTGAAATGCCAGGAAGGACACAACAGGGAACAAACTGTTCTTGGTAAGCCCTGCCCAAGTCCCTGACCAACAGAGTTTGCAATTATTTTAGGCTTTTTAATGGGATCATTTGTGTTGCAGGCATTGTAACTGGAATAATGGTTATGTAACACTTGAACTAGACCTTGTGAGACAGGTGGGAACTTACAAGGCAAACTGTTTAGAAGAAGCTTGACTTTTCAGGAAAAAAGGCAAGAAGTTCAGTTTGGTAAATAATTTGTAGAGGGGAATAGGAGATGTGATGAGAAATGAGGAGGTAAGAAAGTATGCTGTATGGTTAGATGAAAACCATAATGTACTTCTTCCTTAGCATAGGTAATTTCTTCCCAGGTGACTGGGTTTGAAAATGTGTATCATTTTACTTATTTACTATTGTTACTGACCTATTTGAGAAAGAAATACAGATACCCCTTGCTGGTTCACTCACCTAACCTGCAATGGCCTCCTCCTGAGGAAGGAACTCAATCTGAGCCTCCTCCACCAGTGGTATAGATTCAGTCTCTCGAACCATCACCACTGCTTCCCAGGCTCTGAACTAGCAGGGAGCTTAAATCAGGAGCTGGGGTAGGGCATTGAATCCTGGAACTCTGATATGAACTTCTGGTGTCTTAACTGCTAGGCCAAACACTTTCCCCTTATTTATTCTTTTAAATTAAAAAGTTTATGTTATAGAATTTCTGGAGGCTTTCTGAAATTTTGATTGGATGTAAAACATGACTTCAGAATGTTTGAAATTTTTTACAATTCTTCATTGTTCTCCAAACTGAGCTAAAGTTAAAGTTGATTTAAATTACGAACTATAGTGTAACTGATAAATAATTTTAATTTGATTGTTAGCTAAAAAAAGCTGTGGGTTTCTTATGAGGACTCACATTGAGTGTTAGCATGATTTTTGTAGAGGGTGGGATGATGACAGAGTTGGGAATGAGAAGCACTCATAACAGAATATTGTGGATGCTAATACATTTTGTATGTAATTTTCCACAGAGGTATCGATTTTAATCAGCTTTGAAGATTTAGCACCACATTTGTCAAGGCAGAAGACTCAAATGTGCAATTTTTTTCTTAGTGGAAAACTCACTATAATGAATGAATGTCCTAAAACATATTAGTTATGTATTAACCTCAACATGCAAGAAAGCACTACATCATTATCTTTCCATGTGAACAAACAGCGACTGCTGCCTAACCAACAGTATAGAAGGCAGAGTCAGCAGAATGTGGCCTGTGAAGATTCCAGTTTGCCTGGCTGACTGTGAAGCAGGGGTATTATTAAAGGCAAGAATATGATGCATAGTGTAATTATACCACTTGTGGCAGGAAAACACCACCTTTTTATCAAAATGGTGTGCTGTGTACATCAAAATTTATGTGATCATCTTTCTCTAGGATATTGTGTTTGCTTAGCTGTTTTGGAGGGGTTTCAAGTCAAGTTTTGATTAATTTTTCATGGTTTTATTTGATTATTGAAGTGTAGCTTGATTGTGTATTTTTTCACTTTATTTTAAACATTGGCAGTCCTGACTATATTTCGCCTCGATGAGTGGGAGAAAATAGCAAAGTAACTGTCATTAGAATAATGGCTTTGAGTACTTTGAACAAATCATTCTAAAGTAGCCTCTTTGGAAGACTAGTGGAAGGCAACACTGAATATCAAGATTCACGGTAGTTGCTGATTTCTTTTTCTGGTATTGGTTGTGATGGTTTCCTCATGAAGCTCCAGTGCAGCATTTATTCCTTTTACATTGCTTCTTATCTCATAATCAGATAGCTGTCACTTGAGAGACCCAGGTAGTTTTCAGTATGTAAGTTACATGGGCGAGGAGCTCTGTTTTGTGATGGTGCTGTAGATATTTATGGTGAGAAATGTAAACGAAGGCCTGGGAAGACTAAGTGTCCATGCGAAGCAAGAATGGAAAGAAGAGCTACTTACGACTTACACTCATGTTGTGAATGATGAGTAATAGATGCCACTTGCAATTGCCAAAGAGAAGTCTACATGGTCTTTGAACATCCAATTTATCTACAAATTCTTTGCAAATTACCTACAGTACTAAGTGTATGAATTGGTACTCTTCTAACTTTATAGTATAGTCTGAATGTGGCCCCAGAGGGATTTTTAATGGATAAGCACTTACTTGAGGATTTATTTAATAAACACTTATTGAATATTGGTTATGTCCCAAGGCAAATATTGTACACTGGGGACTCTAGGAAGCAGAAGGCTTGATTTCAAGAATCTTATTATCTTGCACTGTGGACACATATTAGAATATGAAGTATATTGAAAAATCTCATAAAATGCATATTATGGTTTTCAATTTTTTTGCACTAAAGTAAACAAATCTTTACATTCAGTTTTCCATGTTTCTGAAGGCCTCTTCTATAGGACCCATAGCAGGGAGGAACCAACAATTTGTAAGGCTCAAGGGTGACAGTTTGTATGAAAGACTGATGTCTGAGAACATAATCAATTTTCTTAATGTATGAAAGTCCCCTATGGAAGAATAACATCTTCAGGAATCAAAGATATTTTTATTAGCACAACTTGGCCACTTCTTTTCTTTGAGTTCATAAATATGATTGATTGTGAAATGTAGTGGAACAAGATAAATAAAACTGCAGAGAGCAGTTGCTTTACTATGTCAAGAAGAACCAGTTGGGGTAGGTATTGTGGTACAGTGGGTTAAACCATCACTTAGGATGCTTCCATTTCATACTCGATTTCTTGGATTCGAGTCTCACCTCTACTTCTGATACATCTTCCTGCTAAAGCTCCTGGAAGGCAGCAGATGATGGCTCAAGTACTTGGGTTCCTGCCAGCCATGTTGGGGATTGAGATGGAGTTCCTGATTTCAGTCTAGCCCATCCTTCACTGTTGTGCACAACTGGGGAGTGAACCAGTGCGTGGAGGATCTCTGTCTCTGTCTTCATGTGTGTCTGTCTCTGACATGTAACTCTGCCTTTCAAATAAATAAATAAAACTTAAAAAGAATGACTAACTAACTTAAGAAATACAGTAAATTTTAATTTTTAGATGTCTTAAAAATTGAATGAAGTAAATTATATAGAAGCAAGAGTTAGAAGAAGCCTTTCTGGGAGAATTTTTTAAGGCTTATTTATTTATTTGAAAGGGCTACAGAGAGGCAGAGAGAGAGAGAGAGAGAAAGAGAGAGCATGAATCTTCCATTCTCTGATTCACTCCCCAGATGGGTGCAACAGCTGGAGCTGGACCGGTCTGAAGCCAGGAGACAGGAAGTTTCTTCCACTTGGGCTACTTTCTGCTGCTTTCCCAGGCCATAGCAGAGAGCTGGATTGGAAGTGAAGCAGCCAAGTCTCGAACTGACACCCATATGGGATGCCGGCACTACAGGTAGCTGCTTTATGTGCTATGCCACAGTACAGGCTCCTTTTTCTTGTCTTAAGGTCAGAAAGCACGAATGTGAAAGAGTAAAGTTAAATTACGCTGAGTTGCATGATGGCCAGATAGACAAACACAAAATTACACACATAAACTTATATACATGCACTGCTTTTTAGGGTTACAGTAACAAATTACCATAAATCAAGTGGCTTGAAACAACATACATTTATTCTCTCAAACTTCCAGAAGCAAAGAGCCTGAACTCTGAAGCCCGAAATTAAGGTGTTGGCAGGACTGTGCTCCAGCTGAGGCTCTAGGCAAGAAACCATCCTTGTCTCTTCCATCTTGTAGTGTCTCCAGGTGTTCCTAGGCTTATGGCTGCATCACCCTAATCTCTGCCACCTCAGTCTTCACATGGCCTTCTCTCTCTGTCTCAACTGTTCCTCTGCTTTTCTCTGATAATGACACAACATCGGATTGAGGGTCCACCTGGAAAATCCAAGATGATTTTATTTTGAGAATCTTGACTTAATGTCATTGGTAAGGTTTTCTTTGCCCCAAGAAGGTCACAGTCACAAGTTATGTGTGGATATGTCACTTGGAGGTGGGGTATGGGATAGGGAGCGGGCAGAGTTCAACTGTACATGCAAATGTGTGTTTACATGTATTTATAATTGATTATTATAAAATCATTAAAAAAACCCTGACATTTCTATAGTCAAAATTGGCCAAGTAAGACTCAAAATTTCACTAGAAAATAAATGTTAAATGGTTAACAAAAAATGAAATCTAGATTCAAAAGGATGAATAATGAACCTGATTGCAGCAATGATTTCATGGGTGTGTGCACATATCCAAACTCAACAAATTGTAAACAGTAAATATGAAGGATCTTAAAAAAGTTCATGGGAAATATTTATTGTAGGAAAATTGCATATATTTAAAATTTTTTGCATGAAAATAAACATCTTTTAATTTCTTTTTTTTTATCTTTTATTTAATGAATATAAATTTCCAAAGTACGACTCATGGGTTACAATGGCTTCCCCCCACCCATACCGTCCCTCCCACCCACAACCCTCCCCTTTCCCACTCCCTCTCCCCTTCCATTCACATCAAGATTCATTTTCGATTATCTTAATATACAGAAGATCAGCTTAGTATACCTTAAGTAAGGATTTCAACAGTTTGCTCCCACACCGAAACATAAAGTGAAAAATAATAAATGATTTTTTTTAAATGATGATGAAATCAGATCAGACCTATTGCCATGTTTAATCCCAGCGAGAGTCAAGTTGGGAATTTTTTTTTTTTTTTTACAGAAGATCAGTTTAGTGTACATTAAGATTTCAATCGTTTGCACCCCCATAGAAACACAAAGTGAAATATACTGTTTGAGTACTCGTTATAGCATTAAGCCTCAGTGTACAGCACATTAAGGACAGAGATCCTACATGAGGAGTAAGTGCACAGTGACTCCTGTTGTTGACTTTACAAATTGACACTCCTGTTTATGGCATCAGTAATCTCCCTATGCACCAGTCATGAGTTTCCAAGGCTATGGAAGCCCCTTGAGTTCTCCGACTCTTATCTTGTTTAGACACGGTCATCGTCAAAGTGGAGGTTCTCTCCTCCCTTCAGAGAAAGGCACCTCCCTATTTGAAGACCTGTTCTTTCCACTGGGATCTCACTCACTGAGATCTTTTTGCCAGAGTGTCTTGGCTTTCCATGCCTGAAATACTCTCATGGGCTTTTCAGCCAGATCCGAGTGCCTTTAGGGCTGATTCTGAGGCCAGAGTGCTATTTAGGACATCTGCCATTCTATGAGTCTGCTGAGTATCTCACTTCCCATGTTGGATCACTCTTCCCTTTATTCCATCGGTTAGTGTTAGCAGATACTAGACTTGTTTATGTGCTCCCTTTGACTCTTAGTCCTTTCATTATGATCAATTGTGAACTGAAATTGATCACTTGGAATAGTGAGATGGCATTGGCACATGCCACCTTGATGGGATTGAACTGGAATCCCCTGGTATGTTTCCAACTCTACCAATTGGGGCAAGTCAGCCCGAGCATGCCCCAAATTATACATCTCTTCCCTCTCTTATTCCCACTCTTATGTTTAACAGGGATCACATTTCAGTTAATTTTCAACACTTAAGAATAACTGTGTGATAATTACAGAATTAAACCAGTCATATTAAGTAGAACAGACAAAAAAAATACTATGAGGGATGATGTATTAAGTTGTCCATTAGCAGTCAGGGCTATGCTGATCAAGTCACCATTTCTCATAGTGTCCATTTCACTTCAGGAGGTTTCCTTTTTGGTGTTCAGTCAGATGTCACCGATCAGGGAGAACATATGGTATTTGTCCCTTTGGGACTGGCTTACTTCACTCAGCATGATGTGTTCCAGATTCCTCCATTTTGTTGCAAATGACTGGATTTCGTTGTTTCTTACTGCGGTATAGTATTCTAAAGAGTACATATCCCATAATTTCTTTATCCAGTCTACCATTGATGGGCATTTAGGTTGGTTCCAGGTCTTAGCTATTGTGAATTGTGCTGCAATAAACATTAGGGTGCAGACCGCTTTTTTGTTTATCAATTTAAACTCCTTTGGGTAAATTCCAAGGAGTGGGATGGCTGGGTCGAATGGTAGGGTTATATTCAGGTTTCTGAGGAATCTCCAGACTGACTTCCATAGTGGCTTGACCAGTTTGCATTCCCACCAACAGTGGGTTAGTGTCCCTTTTTCCCCACATCCTCGCCAGCATCTGTTGTTGGTAGATTTCTGAATGTGAGCCATTCTAACCGGGGTGAGGTGAAACCTCATTGTGCTTTTGATTTGCATTTCCCTGATTGCTAGTGACCTTGAACATTTTTTCAAGTGCCTGTTGGCCATTTGGATGTCCTCTTTTGAAAAATGTCTATTGAGGTCCTTGGCCCATCTCTTAAGTGGGTTGTTGGTTTTGTTGTTGTGGAGTTTCTTGATCTCTCTGTAGATTCTGGTTATTAACCCTTTATCTGTTGCATAGTTTGCAAATATTTTTTCCCATTCTGTCGGTTGTCTCTTCACTCTCCTGATTGTTTCTTTTGCAGTACAGAAACTTCTCAATTTGATGCAATCCCAATAGTTGATTTTGGCTTTGACTGTCTGTGCCTCCCGGGTCTTTTCCAGAAATTCTTTGCCTGTGCCAATATCTTGAAGGGTTTCTCCAATGTTCTCTAATAACTTAATGGTGTCAGGACGTAGATTTAGGTCTTTAATCCACGTTGAGTGGATTTTTGTGTAAGGTGTAAGGTAGGGGTCTTGCTTCATGCTTCTGCACGTGGAAATCCAGTTTTCCCAGCACCATTTATTGAATAGACTGTCCTTGCTCCAGGAATTAGTTTTAGATCCTTGATCAAATATAAGTTGGCTGTAGATGTTTGGATTGATTTCTGGTGTTTCAATTTTGTTCCATTGGTCTATCCATCTGTTTCTGTACCAGTACCATGCTGTTTTGATTACAACTGCCCTGTAGTATGTCCTGAAATCTGGTATTGTGATGCCTCCGGCTTTGTTTTTGTTGTACAAGATTGCTTTAGCTATTCGAGGTCTCTTGTGCCTCCATATGAATTTCAGCATCATTTTTTCTAGATCTGCAAAGAATGTCTTTGGTATCTTGATTGGGATTGCATTGAATCTATAAATTGCTTTTGGGAGAATGGACATTTTGATGATGTTGATTCTTCCAATCCATGAGCATGGAAGATTTTTCCATTTTTTGGTATCCTCTTCTATTTCTTTCTTTAAGGTTTTGTAATTTTCATCGTAGAGATCTTTAACGTCCTTGGTTAAGTTTATTCCAAGGTATTTGATTGTTTTTGTAGCTATTGTGAATGGGATTGATCTTAGCAGTTCTTTCTCAGTCATGGCATTGCTTGTGTATACAAAGGCTGTTGATTTTTGTGCATTGATTTTATATCCTGCCACTTTGCCAAACTCCTCTATGAGTTCCAATAGTCTCTTAGTAGAGTTCTTTGGATCCTCTAAGTACAGAATCATATCGTCTGCAAAGAGGGATAGTTTGACTTCTTCCTTCTTGATTTGTATTCTTTTGATTTCTTTTTCTTGTCTGATGGCTCTGGCTAAAACTTCCAGAACTATGCTTAAATAGCACTGGTGAGAGTGGGCATCCCTGCCTGGTGCCAGATTTCAGTGGAAATGCTTCCAACTTTTCCCCATTCAATAGGATGCTGGCTGTGGGTTTTTTATAAATTGCTTTGATTATATTGAGGAATGTTCCTTCTATACCCAATTTGCTTAGAGTTTTCATCATGAAAGGGTGTTGAATTTTATCAAATGCTTTCTCTGCATCAATTGAGATAACCATATGGTTTTTCTTCTGCAGTCTGTTAATGTGGTGAATCACATTGATTGATTTGCGAATGTTGAACCATCCCTGCATACCAGGGATGAATCCCACTTGGTCTGGGTGGATGATTTTCCTGATGTGTTGTTGTACTCTATTGGCCAGAATTTTATTGAGGATTTTTGCGTCTATGTTCATCAGGGATATTGGTCTGTAATTTTCTTTCAGTGCTGCATCTTTCTCTGGCTTAGGGATTAAGGTGATGCTGGCTTCATAGAAAGAATTTGGGAGGATTCCCTCTTTTTCGATTGTTCTGAATAGTTTGAGAAGAAATGGGATTAGTTCTTCTTTAAATGTCTGGTAAAATTCAGCAGTGAATCCATCTGGTCCTGGGCTTTTCTTTGTTGGGAGGGCCTTTATTACTGTTTCAATTTCTGTCTCAGTTATGGGTCTATTTAGGTTTTCGATGTCTTCCTGGTTCAATTTAGGTAGATTGCATGTGTCCAGGAATCTATCCATTTCTGATAGGTTTTTCTGTTTGCTGGCATACAGGTCCTTGTAGTAATTTCTGATGATTCTTTTTACTTCTGTGGTGTCTGTTGTTACGTTTCCTTTTTCATCTCTGATTTTATTGATTTGGGTCTTTTCTCTTCTTTTTTTAGTTAGTTGGGCCAATGGGGTGTCAAGGGTGTCAATTTTGTTTATTTTTTCAAAAAACCAGCTTCTCGCTTGGCTGATTTTTTATAATGTTTTTCTTGATTCAATCCTGTTGATTTCTTCTCTGGTTTTAATTATTTCTCTTCTCCTACTAGATTTGGGTTTGGTTTGCTGCAGTTTTTCTAGGTCCTTGAGGTGCGCTGAAAGCTCATTTATTTGGTACCTTTCCAATTTCTTGATATAGGCACCTATTGCTATAAATTTGCCTCTCAATACTGCTTTTGCTGTATCCCATAAGTTTTGATATGTTGTGTTGTTGTCTTCATTTACTTCCAGAAAGTTTTTGATTTCTCTTTTGATTTCTTGAATGACCCAGTGTTCATTCAGGAGCATGTTGTTCAGTCTCCATGTGTTTGCATACTTTCTGGGGTTTCCTGAGTTGCTAATTTCCAGCTTCATCCCACTGTGGTCTGAGAAGCTGCATGGTATGATTCTAATTCTTTTAAATTTGCTGAGACTTGCTTTATGGCCTAGTATGTGATCAATCCTAGAGAAGGTTCCATGCACTGCTGAGACATCTTTTAATTTCATCTTCCTATAAACTTCTTGAAGTACCATCTTTGTGCAGTTTTTTTTGTATATCAGTTATACTTCAATAAAGCCATTAAAATGCATAAATGATAAGAGATGGAAATGAAAATCACGAGATACAAATATATTGCCTACCAAGTTGGTAGAGATTCACTACTCAGTGTTGTTGAGAGTGCATTGACACACACATTTGCAAACACCTGTGTCAGCCTTTCTGGAAGCAGGGTGGCAGACTGCAACAGAAATGAACACATATAATACACTGTTAATGTGTTAATAAAAATGAATCAGATTAAAAATAGATTTAATACGTACTAATATATTAATTGCCTTCCTTACTTCAATAGGAAAATAGAGGTCATATTTTACAACCAGATATCATGCAGTCATAAATATCACATTTCAAAAGGATATGAAAAGTATTCATCATACTTTTTATTAGTAGGAACAATATCTTCATTCTGTGACATATGACTTTAACTTTTAATTTGATATATTGTACATGAAAATAAAAATACAAAATCAAGTATATCGTATTCTTCCCATTATGTGAATCAATCAAAATGTATTTAAATATGAGGGTACTTCAAAAAGTTAAAATTAAAAGGTAAGTGTTTAGGTGCAAAGTAACTTTGAAAACTGCTTAGTTTCTACATAATATACATTTGTTAAAAAGATTTATTTGAAAGTCAGACTGACAAAGAGGGAGGGAGAAGGAGAGAGAAAGAAATCTACCATTTGTTGGTCCACTCCCCGAATGGCCACAATGGCAGAGCCTGGGCCAGGTTGAAGCCAGGAGCCAGGAGCTTCTTGGTTCTCTTAGATGGATAGCAGAGGCCCAAGAACTTGGACCATTTTCCATTGCTTTCCAAGGCACATTAGCAGTGAGCTGGATTTGAGGTGGAACAGCAGAAATTTGAACTGGTCCTCTGTTATGGGATACCAAAGTCATAGGCGGTAGCTTTGCACACTGCACCACAGTGTCTGATCCATAATATGCACTTTTAATTAGTTTCTTGAAGAGCTTTCATATATGCACATGGACTGACTATAAATAAACCATCAAAATATTACGACTAATAATTTCAGAATTATGGAACTACTGAAAATAATTTTTAATAATTTACTGAAGTTTTCAAATTGTTTATAAAATAAAAGATGATATTCTTTTTTTAAAGGTTTATTTATTTATTTGAAAGTCAGAGTTAAACAGAGAGGGGAGAGAGGCGGAGAGAGAGAGAGAGGTCCTGCATCCAATGGTTCATTCCTCAATTGGCCGCAACGACCAGATCTGAAGCCAGGGGCCAGGAACTTCTTCCAGGTTTCCCACGTATGTGCAGGGGCCCAAGGATTTGGGACATCTTGAACTGCTTTTCCAGGTCATAGCATAGAGCTGGATTGGAAGTGGAGCAGCTGGGTCTCGAACTGGCTCCCATATGGGATGCCAGTGCTTCAGGTCAGGGCATTATATCGCTGGCCCCAAAAGATGATATTCTTAAAAATGAAATAATTCTTTGGCTGTTCCCTACTGTGATAGAAAATGGGATCAGCTACTTAGATTCCTAAGCATCAAATGACCCTGCATAGTGTGTGTGTGTGTGTGTGTGTGTGTGTGTGTTGTAAAAAATGAAGTTGTGGTGATTTCATGTACATCGGCCAGCTTGCCATGAACCCTGACAGAAGTACTTCAGATGAGCTGATTTTTAGTTTAAGAAATGTGGTCCCTTTGTGGATTGTTTTCCTCATCTGTAAATGAAGATGTTGAGGAGAAATAAGTCACTGTGCCAGCCTAACTCAAAGGGAGGAGATTACACAAGGGCATGGATACCAGCTGATTGAGGGGCCTCTTTGAGTCTGTGTACCACACTGACTTTCCAAGTCCTTGACTGTTAGACATTTATTCATGAAATGAAAGAGAAGGAATCTTCTACTTTATTTGTATGTATGATCAGTGCTTAGTGCATAGTAGATGTGCAATACATGCTTACCTATTCAATTTTTTCATTCGTGTAACAAGTATATGTCAACACTAACCAGGTGTCAAGTACCCTTTTAGGTGCTGAGACATGTCAGAACAAAGTCCTTGGCTTCACAGAGCTCACACTCTACTGAAGGGAGATAATATACTATGTCAACTTGTATCTGTGTTATACCTGTTAGGGAGCACAACCAAAGAGGGAAAAGTGAGTTTGATGGAATAGAAGGTGAGTGACTGTGAAGGGATTGCTATTTACACAGGATGGTCAGGGCAGATCCCGTTGAGGGGATATTTGAATAGAAACTGAAGGAAGTAGGGGAACCAGCCATGAAAAGTCTAGGTCATGGGTGCGTGGGTGGGCAGCGTCTGGTCTGTGGGCTGAATCAGGCCTCTAAATCGTGTCATCTTTTCCTGCCAAGGCCACCTCAGGTGAGACTAGGAATTTAATAAAACAATAGGAGGGTAATTTTTAAATCAATAGTTTTGCACAGCCCACAAATGATGTTATAAATATCCAAGTGGTCCTAGCTAGAAAAATATTTTCCCACCCATGGTGGGAAAGGGAGCTTGTGATGGCCATGAGAAGGGGCTTCTGAGACCTCTGATGGTCCCCTGGGAGTGGGTGGTTGTTGGTTACTGCCAAGCAGCCAGCTGCTGCTCTAGTCCGTCACTGTTTGCCAGTGACTGAGCGTGGCAGGATACAAAGGCAGACCAACTGTGAGGAGATGAAGGGCCCCTGTGTTGGGCAGCCTGGGCAAGAGGAGTCTATCACCAGCTTTGCCAAAATTATCTTAGTCTTGGGCTATGTTTTCTGACTTCCTGCTTCACTTCATTTCCCATCTTCAGCCTCCTTCAATCTCTCCTCATTTTACCTCACAGACTTTCCCCGCAAGATGTCTCTTGCCTGTCAAGTAGCATTTTGGTGTCTGCTGCTTATAAAGTGTTCTGAGTAGAGGTTACCCAAGTGCAAAAGCCCTGAGCAGCTTGGCATTTTCAGGGAACATCAAGGAGGTCAGTGTAGCTCTAATGCAGTGAACAGAGGGAAGAGCAGTGGGAGATCAAGACAGAAACACATTTGAAGACCTTGCAGAAGAAAAATACTTGAGTTGGCTGTTATGCCATCCCCCTCCCCCCTTTTAAGGAAGGGATCAAAAGTGTTAAACAATGCCATGTGTGTCAATTACAGGATTTAAAGGAAGGGCATAATAAAAACCAGTACCTGACAATCTTCTCATTAGCAACACTCAACATCTGTCTAGGTAGTAAATGTAAGTGGCCCAGTTCTGGGCCATTAAAATTTTGATGTTACTCATTAAAGCGACTTACAAGCCTTAGTTCAAAGGGCTGTTGCATGGTATCTGTGAGAATGGGGCAGTAGAGTATATTTTATGCAAATCTAATAGATTTGTAATGAATGATCTTGCTTAATAAGTAGTTAGACCATTTGGGCATTTACTTGAGAGTGACCACAAATGTCTTTGTCTAAAACTATTTTACAGGTCTAATCATTGAACTGGAATAGCACTTAACATAATGCCAAGCACAGTGAGCACTAAGTTAATTTTGTTATTGATTATGAGGATGAAGATGATGGCTCTTACAAGATATCAGTCATTCCCCAAGAGGAAACACCAGATGCTATGGAACGATCTAGATGAAAGGGGGCTGGAAACTTTCTTTTCAGTGGTTTGTGGCTTTAGGCTTTGTTTCACCACAAACCATAAGCTTGAGATAGCCTGGACTTCATTGCAATTTTCACAGCACTTAACGGGACTTTGACCTCCTCAGCTTTCCCTCCACAACCTATGGTGGTGCTCTGCTTAGCTTCTGATAAGCAAGAGATCGCAAAGTCCTTGGAAACTCCAGAAACAGAGCCATGTTCAGTCAAGCGATAAAAGCTCTGGAAATTAGTCTTGAATATTATCGCTGTGTATCAATTGAAGTTAGATGAAGAGCTCTACATTCATCCAAAGTTCTTTTTCATACTAATTAGATACTCTTCAAAGGTGTAATTACCATTTAAAAATTACTTTGGAGTGCAGGATAGACAATAGATTTTTAATGTCTTTTAATTTCTTTCTGGGTTTCTCATATTTCATTGGCATTTTCTTATATTACCAATGAATCATAGGACTTTCAAGGACTTTTACTTCCCCACAAGTTAAATTCTAAACTGAAGCTCAGCTTGCATGAAAAGCTTGATTCAATTACCAGAGAAAGAGTATAATTAAAAATTTGATTGCAAGGGTTATCATTTTGCAGGATTCTTCCTCTACTGCCACCTTGAGCATAGGACTGTTGCCAGCCTGAGGGAAATGGCCCTGTTGCATATGAGAGTGCAGAATAAGAGGCTGGGTACTGTGCTCACCATCACGATTGGGGCACAGCTAAGACTCAAACTGTATCAGTCTTCTTAGCCCTCGTCCAAATGGTGTTTCTTTGCATCTTGGACCATTTCAGAAGGAAGAGAACTGTAATTTTTTAAGCTGGTGATCATGGAGAGCAGCTATGTTTGTCAAGTGTGTCATGTCAGTGTCGCTGTAGTCTAAGTAAAAGAGCTGATCTGCTCTTCCACAGCTGCAACAGATGGTACCATAAGCTACATGCTTTTTTTTCTGGGTGGGCAATTGGTTCGGGTCTCAGCACTTGGTCTACAAGTGTTCAATGTCTTCCCATTTCTCTTTGGATAAAGTTTACAATGTTAGAAATGGCCTCTGGGCCCTGCCGGATCTGCTCCTTTTTTTATCTGGTCTCTTCCTTCACTGCCTGCTCTGCACTGGTCACACTGGTTTTCTTTCTTTCTTTTTTTTTAAAGATTTTTTTCAAAGATTTATTTATTTATTTGAAGGGCAGAGTTACACACAGAGAGAAGGAGAGGCAGAGAGAGACAAAGAGAGAGAGAAAGAGAGAGAGAGAGATCTTCCATCAGATGGTTCACTCCCCAATTGGCCGCAAAGGCCGGAGCTGTGCTGATCTGAAGCCAGGAGCCAGGAGCTTCTTCCGGGTCTCCCACGTGGGTATAAGGGCCCAAGCACTTGGGCCATTTTCTACTGCTTTCCCAGGCCGTAGCAGAGAGCTGGATCGGAAATGGAGCAGCCAGGTCTCCAACCAGTGCCCATATGGCCACTGCAGGCCAGGGTGTTAACCCACTGAGCCATAGCATTGGCCCCACATGGGTTTTCATTCCATCCCTTTATTCTCTTTACTTTTCCCCAGATACAAAGCTTTTGCACATTCTGGATCCTCTGCCTAGAACATAGTTTCTTCTCTCTATTTCAGTGATTCCAACTACTTCTGACATCTGACCTCAAACACTGCTCCCCAAAAAGTTCTCCCTGCCATTCTCCTAGCCCAGGGCCTCCTTTTGTGCTTGCTTACAGCACCAGGGACCATTCCCTCCCTGCATGTGTCTATCTGTGCAGCGGAATATTTGGTTCAAGTATACTGCCCCCACCCCACTACAGAACCTTTCTTTTTTTAAAAAAAATTTATTATTTCTTTTAAAAATCTATTTATGGTATTTTATATATTTCATATTTATAGATTTAGGAGCACAGTGGTATTTCCTATCCTTCTTCCTCCTCCCTCTTCTGTTCCTACTCTTTTTTTTTCTTACAAATATCTATCTTAAGTTCACTTTATACTCATAAGATTAACTCTACACTAAGTAATGAGTTTAACAAATAGTAAGAATAAAAAATACTGTCCCTCAACAAGGACTGTAGACAATCAATGAAGCTCAAAATGTCAATTTCACTCCTACATATTACATTTTTGGTGCTCTATTGGTTATCACAGATCAGAGAAAACATATTTGTCTTTTCAGAACTGGTTTATTTCACTAACCATAGGGGTTTCCATTTGCATCCATTTTGTTGAGAAAGATAGAACTATTGTGAATTGAGCTGCAATGAACATGGCGGTCCAGTTAACTATTTCATCTGTTGATTTCATTTTCTTTTAAAGATTTATTTATTTTACTTGAAAGTCACAGTTACACACACACACACACATACACAGAGGGAGTGGGGGAGAGAGAGAGAGAAAAAGAGAGAGAGGGAGAGAGAGAAAGAGAGAGGTAGAGAGAGAGGTGGGGGGGGGAGATAGAGAGGTAGAGAGAGAGAGAAGTCTTCCATCTGCTGGTTTGCTCCCCAGATGGCTGCAATGGCCGGAGCTGCGCTGATCCGAAGCTGCGCTGATCCGAAGCCAGGAACCAGGAGCTTCTTCCAGGTTTCCCATGTGGTTGCAGGGGCCGCTATGCCACAGCACCAGCTTCATATTGGTTTCATTTTGTTTGGGTAAATTCTCAGGATTGGGATAGCTGGATCATATGGTATATCTATTTTCAGGTTTCTCAGATATCTCCATACTGTCTTCCACAATGGCTGTTCTAGTTACAGCACACTTCTAAGGGTGGGCATAGAGTCAAGGTTTGCTCACCAGTGAGTCTCTAGGACACAGCACAGTGCCTGGCAAAAAGAAAGGAGGAAGTGCTTAGTGAAGATTTTTCAATGCCTGAGTAAATTATTCAGAAGAATTGTTCTGCCCCTTGCTGCACAGACCAGTCTCAGGACTCTGTGGTGTTCTCCAGGATTCTGGTTGTGCAACTCTGCATGATTCAGTGAGGGTACACATGATGCCTTCCTTGGACCGTATTCTGCCCAAAGAGTCAGTATACTTAGTCCTGTTATTAATGGGTTTTTAGACTTTGGAGAGATTATTTAAAGTCTTTTTTTCTTTAAATTTTATTTAAGGCATACAAATTTCATGCATTTTATAAATACAAATTTAGGAACATAATGATTCTTTTCACCCTACCCTCCCTCCCACCCATACTCCCATTCTTCTTCCTCCTCCCTCTCCTATTTCCATTCTTATTTTTTACTAAGATCTATTTTCAAGTAACTTTATAGACATAAGATTAGTCCTGCACTAGATAAAGAGTTCAACAAATAGTATGAAAAAAAATTGTTCCTCAACAGTCAAAACAAGGGCTGTTTAAAGCGATTGCATTTCAAAGTGTCAATTTCACTTCTATAGATTACCTTTTAGGTATTTTAAAGTCTTTATGTCTCATACATAAAATATAGTTATTTTTTTTTTTATCTTTTATTTAATGAATATAAATTTCCAAAGTACGTCTCATGGGTTACAATGGCTTTCCCCCCCATACCGTCCCTCCCACCCACCACCCTCCCCTTTCCCACTCCCTCTCCCCTTCCATTCACATCAAGATTCATTTTCGATTATCTTAGTATACAGAAGATCAGCTTAGTATACCTTAAGTAAGGATTTCAACAGTTTGTTCCCACACAGAAACATAAAGTGAAAAATAATAGATGATTTTTTTTTTAAATGATGATGAAATCAGATCAGACCTATTGCCATGTTTAATCCCAGTGAGAGTCAAGTTGGGAATTGATAGTTTCTTTTCTTTCTTTTTTTTTTTTTTTTTTTTAACAGAAGATCAGTTTAGTGTACATTAAGTAAAGATTTCAACAGTTTGCACCCCCATAGAAACACAAAGTGAAATATACTGTTTGAGTACTCGTTATAGCATTAAGCCTCAGTGTACAGCACATTAAGGACAGAGATCCTACGTGAGGAGTAAGTGCACAGTGACTCCTGTTGTTGACTTTACAAATTGACACTCCTGTTTATGGCATCAGTAATCTCCCTATGCACCAGTTATGAGTTTCCAAGGCTATGGAAGCCCCTTGAGTTCTCCGACTCTTATCTTGTTTAGACAAGGTCATAGTCAAAGTGGAGGTTCTCTCCTCCCTTCAGAGAAAGGCACCTCCCTCTTTGAAGACCTGTTCTTTCCACTGGGATCTCACTCACAGAGATCTTTTTGCCAGAGTGTCTTGGCTTTCCATGCCTGAAATACTCTCATGGGCTTTTCAGCCAGATCCGAGTGCCTTTAGGGCTGATTCTGAGGCCAGAGTGCTATTTAGGACATCCGCCATTCTATGAGTCTGCTGAGTATCTCACTTCCCATGTTGGATCACTCTCCCCTTTATTTATTCTATCGGTTGGTGTTAGCAGATACTAGACTTGTTTATGTGCTCCCTTTGACTCTTAGTCCTTTCATTATGATCAATTGTGAACTGAAATTGATCACTTGGAATAGTGAGATGGCATTGGCACATGCCACCTTGATGGGATTGAATTGGAATCCCCTAGTATGTTTCCAACTCTACCAATTGGGGCAAGTCAGCCCGAGCATGCCCCAAATTATACATCTCTTCCCTCTCTTATTCCCACTTTTATGTTTAACAGGGATCACATTTCAGTTAATTTTCAACACTTAAGAATAACTGTGTGATAATTACAGAATTAAACCAGTCATATTAAGTAGAACAGACAAAAAAAAATACTATGAGGGATAATGTATTAAGTTGTCCATTAGCAGTCAGGGCTATGCTGATCAAGTCACCATTTCTCATAGTGTCCATTTCACTTCAGGAGGTTTCCTTTTTGGTGTTCAGTCAGTTGTCACCGATCAGGGAGAACATATGGTAGTTGTCCCTTTGGGACTGGCTTACTTCACTCAGCATGATGTGTTCCAGATTCCTCCATTTTGTTGCAAATGACTGGATTTCGTTGTTTCTTACTGCGGTATAGTATTCTAAAGAATACATATCCCATAATTTCTTTATCCAGTCTACCATTGATGGGCATTTAGGTTGGTTCCAGGTCTTGGCTATTGTGAATTGTGCTGCAATAAACATTAGGGTGCAGACCGCTTTTTTCTTTATCAATTTAAACTCCTTTGGGTAAATTCCAAGGAGTGGGATGGCTGGGTCGAACGGTAGGGTTATATTCAGGTTTCTGAGGAATCTCCAGACTGATTTCCATAGTGGCTTGACCAGTTTGCATTCCCACCAACAGTGGGTTAGTGTCCCTTTTTCCCCACATCCTCTCCAGCATCTGTTGTTGGTAGATTTCTGTATGTGAGCCATTCTAACCGGGGTGAGGTGAAACCTCATTGTGCTTTTGATTTGCATTTCCCTGATTGCTAGTGACCTTGAACATTTTTTCATGTGCCTGTTGGCCATTTGGATTTCCTCTTTTGAAAAATGTCTATTGAAGTCCTTGGCCCATCTCTTAAGTGGGTTGTTGGTTTTGTTTTTGTGGAGTTTCTTGATCTCTTTGTAGATTCTGGTTATTAACCCTTTATCTGTTGCATAGTTTGCAAATATTTTTTCCCATTCTGTCGGTTGTCTCTTCACTCTCCTGCCTGTTTCTTTTGCAGTACAGAAACTTCTCAATTTGATGCAATCCCAATAGTTGATTTTGGCTTTGATTGTCTGTACCTCCCGGGTCTTTTCCAGAAATTCTTTGCCTGTGCCAATATCTTGAAGGGTTTCTCCAATGTTCTCTAATAACTTAATGGTGTCAGGACGTAGATTTAGGTCTTTAATCCACGTTGAGTGGATTTTTGTGTAAGGTGTAAGGTAGGGGTCTTGCTTCATGCTTCTGCACGTGGAAATCCAGTTTTCCCAGCACCATTTATTGAATAGACTGTCCTTGCTCCAGGAATTAGTTTTAGATCCTTGATCAAATATAAGTTGGCTGTAGATGTTTGGGTTGATTTCTGGTGTTTCAATTCTGTTCCATTGGTCTATCCATCTGTTTCTGTACCAGTACCATGCTGTTTTGATTACAACTGCCCTGTAGTATGTCCTGAAATCTGGTATTGTGATGCCTCCGGCTTTGTTTTTGTTGTACAAGATTGCTTTAGCTATTCGAGGTCTCTTGTGCCTCCATATGAATTTCAGCATCATTTTTTCTAGATCTGCGAAGAATGTCTTTGGTATCTTGATTGGGATTGCATTGAATCTATAAATTGCTTTTGGGAGAATGGACATTTTGATGATGTTGATTCTTCCAATCCATGAGCATGGAAGATTTTTCCATTTTTTGGTATCCTCTTCTATTTCTTTCTTTAAGGTTTTGTAATTTTCATCGTAGAGATCTTTAACGTCCTTGGTTAAGTTTATTCCAAGGTATTTGATTGTTTTTGTAGCTATTGTGAATGGGATTGATCTTAGCAGTTCTTTCTCAGTCATGGCATTACTTGTGTATACAAAGGCTGTTGATTTTTGTGCATTGATTTTATATCCTGCCACTTTGCCAAACTCCTCTATGAGTTCCAATAGTCTCTTAGTAGAGTTCTTTGGATCCTCTAAGTACAGAATCATATCGTCTGCAAAGAGGGATAGTTTGACTTCTTCCTTCTTGATTTGTATTCCTTTGATTTCTTTTTCTTGTCTGATGGCTCTGGCTAAAACTTACAGAACTATGTTAAATAGCAGTGGTGAGAGTGGGCATCCCTGCCTGGTGCCAGATTTCAGTGGAAATGCTTCCAACTTTTCCCCATTCAATAGGATGCTGGCTGTGGGTTTTTTATAAATTGCTTTGATTATATTGAGGAATGTTCCTTCTATACCCAATTTGCTTAGAGTTTTCATCATGAAAGGGTGTTGAATTTTATCAAATGCTTTCTCTGCATCAATTGAGATAATCATATGGTTTTTCTTCTGCAGTCTGTTAATGTGGTGAATCACATTGATTGATTTGCGAATGTTGAACCATCCCTGCATACCAGGGATGAATCCCACTTGGTCTGGGTGGATGATTTTCCTGATGTGTTGTTGTATTCTGTTGGCCAGAATTTTATTGAGGATTTTTGCATCTATGTTCATCAGGGATATTGGTCTGTAATTTTCTTTCAGTGCTGCATCTTTCTCTGGCTTAGGGATTAAGGTGATGCTGGCTTCATAGAAAGAATTTGGGAGGATTCCCTCTTCTTCGATTGTTCTGAATAGTTTGAGAAGAAATGGGATTAGTTCTTCTTTAAATGTCTGGTAGAATTCAGCAGTGAATCCATCTGGTCCTGGGCTTTTCTTTGTTGGGAGGGCCTTTATTACTGTTTCAATTTCTGTTTCAGTTATGGGTCTATTTAGGTTTTCGATGTCTTCATGGTTCAATTTTGGTAGATTGCATGTGTCCAGGAATCTATCCATTTCTGATAGGTTTTCCTGTTTGCTGGCATACAGGTCCTTGTAGTAATTTCTGATGATTCTTTTTATTTCTGTGGTGTCTGTTGTTACGTTTCCTTTTTCATCTCTGATTTTATTGATTTGGGTCTTTTCTCTTCTTTTTTTAGTTAGTTGGGCCAATGGGGTGTCAATTTTGTTTATTTTTTCAAAAAACCAGCTTCTCGCTTGGCTGATTTTTTGTAATGTTTTTTTGGATTCAATCCTGTTAATTTCTTCTCTGGTTTTAATTATTTCTCTTCTCCTACTAGATTTGGGTTTGGTTTGCTGCAGTTTTTCTAGGTCCTTGAGGTGCGCTGAAAGCTCATTTATTTGGTACCTTTCCAATTTCTTGGTATAGGCACCTATTGCTATAAATTTGCCTCTCAATACTGCTTTTGCTGTATCCCATAAGTTTTGATATGTTGTGTTGTTGTCTTCATTTACTTCCAGAAAGTTTTTGATTTCTCTTTTGATTTCTTGAATGACCCAGTGTTCATTCAGGAGCATGTTGTTCAGTCTCCATGTGTTTGCATACTTTCTGGGGTTTCCTGAGTTGCTAATTTCCAGCTTCATCCCGCTGTGGTCTGAGAAGCTGCATGGTATGATTCTAATTCTTTTAAATTTGCTGAGACTTGCTTTATGGCCTAGTATGTGATCAATCCTAGAGAAGGTTCCATGCGCTGCTGAGAAGAATGTGAAGTCTGTAGATGTAGGGTTGAAAGTTCTGTAGATATCTGTTAGATCCATTTGGGCAATAGTGTCGATTAAATCTGCTGTTTCCTTGTTGATCTTCTGTCCGGATGATCTGTCTATTTCTGAGAGTGGAGTATTGAAGTCCCCCAGTACTATTGTATTGGAATCTAAATCTCCCTTTAAGTCCCTTAACATATCTTTTAAATAGACCGGTGCCCTGTAATTAGGTGCATATACATTTATAATAGTTACATCTTCCTGTTGAATTGAACCCTTAATCATTATATAGTGTCCCTCTTTGTCTCTCTTAACAGTTTTTGTATTAAAGTTTATTTTGTCTGATATTAATATGGCTACACCTGCTTTTTTTTGGTTTCTGTTGGCATGGAATATCTTTTTCCAACCTTTCACTTTCAGTCTGCATGCCTCTTTGTTAGAGAGATGTGTTTCTTGTAGGCAACAAATAGTTGGGTTGTGTTCTGTGAGCCAGTCAGCTAAACGGTGTCTTTTAACTGAAGAATTCAGACCATTAATGTTCAATGTGACAATTGATACGTAGTGACTTTGCCCTGCCATTTTCCCGGAAATATTTTCTAGTATATGCTTTGAGCTTCCCATGCTCTTTTACTGGTAGGTGTTCTTCCTTTCCCTTCTTTCATATTGATGGCCGTGTTTCTGTGTTTCTGAGTGTAGCACATCTTTAAGTATCTTTTGCAGGGCCGGACGAGTGGCCACAAAGTCTTTCAATTTCTGTTTGCTATGAAAGGTCTTTATTTCACCTTCATTCACAAATGAGAGCTTGGCAGGATATAATATTCTGGGCTGGCAATTTTTCTCTCTTAGCACCTGTGCTATGTCTCGCCATTCCCTCCTAGCTTGTAGGGTTTCTGATGAGAAGTCAGCTGTGAGTCTGATTGGAGATCCTCTGAGAGTAATCTGACGTTTCTCTCTTGCACATTTTAGGATCTTTTCTTTATGTTTCACTGTGGTAAGTTTAATTACCACGTGTCGTGGTGAGGATCTCTTTTGGTCATGTTTATTGGGGGTTCTATGAGCTTCCTGTACTAGGATATCTCTGTCCTTCTCCAAACCTGGAAAGTTCTCTGCTAGTATCTCACTAAAAAGGCCTTCCAATCCTTTCTCTCTCTCCATGCCTTCAGGAACTCCTAGAACTCGAATGTTGGTTTTTTTAATAGTATCCTGTAGATTCCCAACAATATTTTTCAGGTTTCTAATTTCCTCTTCTTTTCTTTGGTTTGACTGTATGTTTTCCTGTGCTCTATCTTCTAAGTCCGATATTCTCTCTTCTGCTTCACCCATTCTGTTTTTAAGGCTTTCTAATGTGTTTGTCATTTGATCTATTGAGCTCTTCATTTCATTTTGATTTCTCTTGACTATTACACTTTCCTGTTCTACTAGTTTCTGAGTTTCATTTTGACTCTTCCTTAAAATTTCATTTTCACGAGAAAGATTTTCAATCTTGTCCATTAAGGATTTCTGTAGTTCAAGGATTTGCTTTTGAAAACTTCTAAATGTTCTTATCATAAATTTTTTGAAATCCGTATCTTGCATTTCTTCTATCTCATCATCTTCATACTCTTGGCTTGGGGTGTTTTGCTTATTTGGAGGCATCATAGTGTCATCGTTGATCTTGCTCCCTCTATTTCTGTGTTTGTTACTCGGCATAGTTAATTCTTCTTGCGTCACTGTGTGCTTTTTTTCTTTTTTTTTTTTTTTTATACTGTGTCCGTGTTAAGTGGACTGCCTGCTGTTGGAGGAGCCTTGGAGGCTTGAGATGGGTGGGGCCTGAGAGCTCTGCCTGGTTCTTCCAGGTTAAGGGTGTGCAAAGGTGACACCCTCAGGTTATGCGTGGTAAATCTCTCTCTTTTTATTTATTTATTTATTTTATTTATTCAGGGGGTAAGTAACACTGCAGGGCAGGGCTGTGCAGAATTGATGGTATTTAGCTTCCAGTCTTTGGCTCCTCTGGACTCCCACTGGGTTGCCTAGGCTACTGAATTGTAGTGACTCAGTTCCTTAACTCTCCCCCACTGATATGTAAATCCAAAGAGGAGGCCTGCTCTTTGTCTCTTGGGAATTCTTCAAGTCTTGCAGGCTTGTAACCTTTGCAAGGTTAGGGGGAAGAGAAACCCCAAAGCTTTTTTTTTTTCCTTCTTTCCGGTAGTGAGTTTGCTGCACTTTCCGGCCCCCCTCTAGATTCTGACCCCCATTTCCCCACCAATGTCTCGGGTTATTGAGCTCACCTCCCCTTCCAGCGCTGATGTGTGGACTCGGAGCCCTGAGCGTCTCAAGTCTCCCCGCTGTTTTCTGTGTGGCGTGCACTCTCCTTGGAGCACTGTCGCGCAGACCCTGGGGCTTCTGCGGCTGGGTCCCGCGACTTTGCTTCCATGAGGTGGGCGACCTTGTTCTCCCAGTAGGTCGTCCGATTCACGCCTGCTCCATTCAGAAGGGTTTCCCCTGCAATTTTTATTTGGTTCTATTTTCTGCGGCTACCGTAACTCCCCTTTTATTAAACTAAATTTTCCCGGACTATCGGTGCGCGCCCTCACTATTCCGCCATCTTGGCTCCGCCCCCATAAAATATAGTTATTAATATTTGCTTTATTTACCTTACCAACCTATTTAATAAGAACATTAAAATACATATCTTGTATAGTTTGTATTAGTGTGACATAGACCCTACTTGGTGAAAAGGAATTGGTTCCCTTATTTCAGTGCATAGTTGATGTACAGAATTGTGTTTTACAACACAAAAGGCCACTAAGCATCCTGGAAGTCAGAAATGTGATCCCAGCATCTGGCTTCCCTCTTGCCCTTTGCTTCAGTGTCAGGACATTTGCTAATCTTTAGGCAGCTTTGGGTAGTTGGAAACTGATAGAAAAAAAAGCAATTCTATCTGTTTGTCATCTATATTAGCTTTCACATATGATTTTTTAAAATCTTTTCCTGTGTCTACAACCTCTACCATGCAATAGTATAGAGCCCTCCCAGTTTGATTTTGGGCTTAGTTCTGTGCATTATGAAAGCTCTAGAAAAACATCAACAAGATTTATTTATTTATTTTTTTGACAGGCAGAGTTAGACAGTGAGGGCAAGAGAGACAGAGAGAAAGGTCTTCCTTCCGTTGGTTCACCCCCCAAATGGCTGCTACGGCCGACATGCTGTGCCGATCCGAAGCCAGGAGCCAGGTGCATCCTCCTGGTCTCCCATGCGGGTATAGGTCCCAAGGACTTGGGCCATCCTCCACTGCACTCCCACGCCACAGCAGAGAGCTGGGCTGGAAGAGGGACAACTGTGACAGAACCAGTGCCCCAACCGGGACTAGAATCCTGGGTGCTGGCACCACAGGTGGAGGGTTAGCCTAGTGAGCCCCGGCGCCAGCTCAACAAGATTTATACAAATGTTATAAGATTCAGAACATGATTGCAGAGGCTGTGAAGTTCCAAGACCTGCAGTTGATGAGCTAGAGATCCAGGAGAGCTGATGGAGTGGTTCTAGTCCAAATGTGGGCAGTTCCCTAGGAAATGCTGTTTCAATTTCAGTCCAGAGACAAGAAGAAAATCAATGTCATAGGCAGTCAGGTAGGAGAGAGGCAGGCAGGAGGAGCTACCTCTTAATTGAGAGAGTCAGCTTTTTTGCTCTTTTCAGGTGCAATAGTTTGAATTGTTTGGATATCCATAAAGCCCCACTTGTTAAAGTCTTAGTTCCCAAGTCTTATTTTAAAAGAGGATGGAAACTTAATCTAATGATGGTGTCCAAAAGTGTGGCCTCTGAAAGTGATTAGATTGCATTGAGCAGTTGGAATGGAGTCCTCATAATCAGCTGATAGTGGCTTTACAAAGAGAGACATATGGACAATGAAGAGGAGCTTGCTCCCCCCTCTGATTTTAGGCTTGCCACGTGAATATTCTCTCTCCACATAATCCATCACCCATCACCCTCACCAGAGACCAGAGTAACAGGATGGCTCGAAGTTGGATTGTGGGGGTCCAGTGCTGTGGCACAGCAGGTTAATGCCCTGGCCTGAAGCACTGGCATCCCATATGGGTGCTGGTTCTAGTCCTGGCTGTTCCACTTCTGATCCAGCTCTCTACTATAGCCTGGGAAAGCAGTAGAAGATGGCCCAAGTCCTTGGGCCCCTGCACCCATGTGGGAGACCTGGAAGAAGCTCCTGGCTCCTGGCTTTGGATCGGGCAGCTCTGGTTGTTGTGGCCAATTGGGGAGTGAACCATTGGATGGAAGACCTCTCTGTCTCTCTCTGCCTCTCCTCTCTCTGTGTAGTTCTGACTTTCAAATAAATAAAATAAATCTTTAAAAAAAAGTTGGATTGTGAACTTCTAAAACCAGGAATACAAATAAAGCTTTTCTTTTATAAAGTTAGCCAGCTCATCTCCTGTATTTTAGTTGTAATGAAAAGCTGACCAATACAAATATATAATCACTTTTAGCATTTTCTGAAATGTGGGATGGGTAGCATATTATTTGTAGTACTTTCAAAGGAGAAAACTGCAACATAGAGACCTTGCTTTAACATCCCCTGGTGGTCCAGTGCTAGGTTTGGCTTAAGACCCAGATCTCAGACTGGCATCTGCACATGAGCATGATGGCAGAAAGTTAGCATCTCATTTTAATCCAAATAGAAGAAATGCATAAGGTCTTCAAAAGAGTCATGGGAAATGTGTGTTATAAAAACTATTTATGCATTACGATTTTTTTTTGCACCAAAATAAGCTTATCTTTTAATCTTATTTTTCCTTAAACCTTTTGAAGTCATCTCATGTTCATATTCCTGGTAACTAATGACCTGAATTCCTAGGTTTATTCTAAACTGGTTGTGATAGCTGTGGAAAATATTATTTTTTAAATATGACATTTCCCTGTGATTTAAGATAGATTAAGAAATCTACACTACTGATTTGGAGTCTAAAGGGAAACCAGGCAACCACTTCACAGGCAGGTTCCAGGATGCCCATCTCAGTACAGACCTCAGAAGCCACAGGACAAAACTTTCCACAGGCAGCACGGTGCTAATCAGAGGAAAGTGGAACACAGAACAAACCAGCTGTCTGTGCACAGAAGAGAGCACTCTCATGTCTGGCGCTGCTCTCTGTCTGTGGAACTCCCTCCTTCAGCCTGGATGGTTTTCCCTATTTACAATGTGCATCCTTCTTGACTTTAAGGACTTCACTTGGTGTGGGTTGGACTGCGTGATGCTTCCTCTTCCCAACTCCTGCCGCTTGGCTTATGCTGCTCAAGGTCCCCCACAGTCCTGGCATCTGGACTCCTTCTGGGAGGCGTCTGCTCTGCAGAAAGAACAGAAGGCCGAGGAAAACAGAGATAGAATGAGATCCACAGGGCTCTAATTCGCAGGGGAAAAGCAACATGACCTTGGCCTAGTGGATGTGTTCACAAGAGGCTTAAGTAGAGGTCCCGTGGCTTCCTACAAGAAGTTTGGGCAAACTGTGATGATGTGGTTGGAAGAAAACCTTCTGAACACAGGGAAAATCCATATCAGAAACAAAAGAAGCCTTTTACATGCTTTTTACACCCCCTACAAAGTACACTCAATAGCTAACGACATGCTGTTCTGCTCTCTGAAAAATGAAATGACTGGAATTTTTAATACCATTTCTGAGATTTCCTGTGAGAGTTGATGTATACTTTCTACTAAGTTCAAAGCACCATTTTCCTCTAATTGTTTTCAATATTTCTCCATATTGTTAGCATCTTTCAGAAAAGCATTGGCAGATTGTTTTCCCTAGGGGGGACAGAAGAAAATAAAATTCCATGATTTAATCTTTTAAAAGATGAGGGGGGAAAAAGGGCAAAAACACAAATTCAATACTGGCCTTTTTTCTACTTCAAACATGTTAGTATCTAAATAATGCCCCCAATGAATACTCTCTTATGCTTACAAAAGTAGTTCACAAATCAAGAATTTTTTAAATTAATGTTCTTGGAAACACCTAACATGAAATTTCTGGTCTTCTCTAAAGCAGAGTTTCCAAATTATTGGAACAATTAAAAAGGCCCATTAAGTTATGGTAAAGTAAAAATATTGAGGGGAAGGAGACCGCAGCACTGCTGAGGAGCACATACAGATTTGATGCATCAAGGGCACTTGCTGTGTGTTGAATGCCTTTAGACTATCCTGACCCAAAGCCTTCTCTGCTGACTTCATTACCGTCTTTGTTCTGCAGATGAGGAGTATGCTTACCCCATCCTTACAGGAATGATCTAGTGGAACCTGAAACCCGTGACTGTTCTCTCAAAATTCTAAACCCCCCAAAGGATTGTTTGGTAAATCTTATTTCTCTCTTGATTTCATGATTTAAAAAGGTGATATTTAGAGAAATAAGGCAAAAGGAAAAATTTTAAAAGGTAAACGTATCTGGGTAGGAATTTGATACAGCTGGTAAGATGCCATTTCGAATGCCTGCCTCCTGTATCAGAGTGTGTGGGTTCACGTCCTGTCTATAGTGCTGATGCCAGCTTCCTGGTAATGTGCATCCTTGGAGGCAGCAGGCAATGGTCCAAGCAGCTGGGCCCCTGCCACCCACAGAGGAGACCTGGATGAAGTGCCCAGCTACTACTAACTTTAGCCTGGCCCGATCCTGGACATAAATGTGTTTGGGGATTGAACCGTTGGCAGAGGGTTTGGTCTATCTGTCTGTCTCTGCATTTCATATAAAAATAAATAAGTTAATGATTCAATGTTGAAAGATAATATATAGCTCTACAATTTTAAAAATGTCAAGGTAATTAGATAGTCTCTTGTCTGCTTTGTTATCAATATTCTCAGGTTTGGAGGTAAGTTCGTTTTCAGAAAGACTGAATTTTACTCTGTTAGGATCTCGGAGGTTTCTATGAGGATACTTCAAAAAGTTTGTGGAAAATGGAGTTAAAAATACATCTATTTTGCTGCAAATTGTTGAAATCCATACATATGTAGCATCTTCAAAAACTTCATGTAAAATGATCATTATGAAGAAATTTTGCGTTGATCTCAATTTTTTTGCACTCAAATCAACTTCTCTCTAAATTTCACTTTTCCATTTTAAAGTCACCATTCAATTTTGTCAGGAAAGGCTGAGGGGAGCCCCTCTGTAGAGTGATCAGATCAAAGAGAGCTTCATTAGGACTGAGCACCCAGCTGTGCTGCTGTTCACAGGTTCTTCTGAGTCCATATGAGAACTGTGCTCCTTCACAAGCAGTGTTAGGTGTCTTGGGTTAGATCTAACCAGACACGGATTGGCCAGCTCTTGCCTTTTCTTCTTTCTCTCATAACTGCCTTCCTCTGCACTTCCTTCTCTCCAGCCTGCTCACCTCTAGGTGGCTTCTCTTCAGTTGTGTTTCAAAGGAGGCTACTGCAAAGCTTTTCTGCTGCACTGGGAGATTATGACAGCCTCTTGAGGCTCAGTGTGTTGAGACCTCAGTCCTGGATTGCTGTAGAGCTCTGCTCCTGACCTTGACAGATGATATTTGTGCTTCTAGTCTGAAGATCATGCCTTGGTTTTTTTAGGTTCTTCTGTATAAAGCCAGGCAACGTGTGGTGGTGGAACGGGAATGGGTGTGGAAGACAGAACAGTAGTTTCAGCTAGGAAAATATCAGGTTGTATTGCTTTGGAAAGATGACTTAACTTCTTTGGGTTAGGAGTTATTCTAAGTAATTGTGATAGAGAAATTTCAGATTGGTGGACTAAAGCTATTTTTTTCTGGGCGTGATCACTAAAGGGGAGCTGGAATCTTGGAGCCTCAAAGTTTGTCGCCTCCAGGGACGTTTTAAAACCCCCCAAAGCAGGAAATATTGTAAAAATGTGTTCCCTGGTCTGGCTTTTGGTGGCAGTAGTTGTGGTTGCTAAATGAATTCTCACTATGTAATCAAGATATCCACTAGGACTTCCCTGTGATCTACATAAGAGAAGCTGAACAAGCCTGCCACTTCTTGTAGACAGTTCAGTTTATAGTATGCATCATCTTCTTATGTGTGTTAACCCTGTTTCACATGACATTCACCCAGATGTAAAATTCCACCCCTTCTTTGATTGCCACATAACATGTGCTCACCTAAGCCAAAGAAGCTCTGAGATGTAAAGGAGACATGAGGAGTAATTACACTGCAGGCATGTGCACAGCTTCTAGGCAAAGATTAGCTGAGCTGTTCTTAAACTCTCTCTTCAAAGGGTCCATGCCCCTGAGATGGAATTTGATAAAAGGAGCCACATTTCTCCATAAATAGTTTATTCAAAAGATCTCTAAGATATTGAAAAGTTTGACATGAGAACCATTTATTTTACAAAACTCATTTGTTTCTTCATTCAGTGTTTCATTCATTCATTCTAGGCTTTTGGGGGTTTAGCTTCTACAGGCAGAGTTGTAAATCCAATTCAGTACTATTACAGGAAACCTCCTAAACTGTTGGGGGAATCGCTCAGAATACCCAAAACTGGGTCTAATTGCTTGATGCACAGCAAGTCAGTTACTGACACTGGGTTGTGGAAGAAAGTAAGTGTCTGTTGCATAGCACAGAGCATGGAGCCAGCTCTCAGTTAATTCCCAGGCTCCTCAAAGGACTAGGGGTAAAGATTCTTGTAGACTCAATTTGGGATTGAGAGCTATGTGTTCAGCTTGTGTCCAAGTTGGTCTGCAGTGCTCATGGCCCTCCTTGGATTGGGCAGTGATGTTGTATTTTCCTGGGATTTTCATAATGGCAAGGAGGGTTACATCAGTCAGGTAGTTACTTTTTGCTCAGGGACTGGGAGTTCCTGGAAGAGAACCCCTCTGAAGACAAGATCAAATGTTAGGAGAGATAAATGACCTCTTGAGTCTTATGATCAGGGATACTGTAGGGCCAGATCTGTCAATTCAATGAGGTAATTTTTGTAAGAAATTGATTTGCAATCTTAAAAGCAGAACAAGGAAACTTTAGGCTTAGGGAACGAGGCTGGCAGAGCTTGAGAGACTAGGACCTGATGGGATCCAGCATCTGCATCCAAGGCACTGGACTGGGGCTTGGCTTAAGTACTGCTTCCAAGGAAACACACAAAAGAAGGAATTCTCCACGTAACTGAAGCCAGAGGATTTTGTATGGGAATCATGTGGTTTCTTTTTTTTTTTTTTTAAAGATTTATTTATTTATTTGAAGGTCAGGGTTGCACAGAGAGAGGAGAGGCAGAGACAGAGAGGTCTTCATCCGCTGGTTCACTCCCCAATTGGCTGCAATGGCCAGAGCTGAGCTGATCTGAAGCCAGGAGGCAGGAGCTTCTTCTGGGTCTCCCATGTGGGTGCCGGGGCCCAAGCACTTGGGCCATCTTCTACTGCTATCCCAGGTTATAGCAGAGAGCTGGATCGAAAGTGGAGCAGCTGGGACTCGAACCCATATGGGATGCTGGCACTGCAGATCAGGGCGTTAAGCCACTGTACCACAGTGCCCGGCCCCGACTTGTCCTTTAATTCCATTTTACATGAACTTTTTGCAATACCCTTGTATGTACAGTCATACACCACATATACACAAAAACCTGACTCCTTTTATCTATTTATTTATTTAACATTTGACAAACCACAATAACATTAAGTATAATAATTTTGGTGATGTTCTACAAAGTTTGCTGAGCATTTGCTATTTGCCAGGCACTGAGTTAGATACTGACTACAAACAGTTGGATTTTTCACAATTTCTCGAAATCTAATATGGTTTATTTTGAGCTTGATAAAACCAATTTGTTGAATAAGATTGCTTTAGTTATTAGAGGACTCCTGTGTTTCCACAAGAATTTTAGCATCATTTTTTTCTAGATATGCAAAGAATGTCCTTGGTATTTCGATTGGGATTGCATTGACTCCGTAAATTGTGTTTGGTAGTATGTACATTTTCATGATGTTGATTCCTCCAATCCATGATCATGGAAGATTTTTCCATTTTTTAATGTCTTCTATTTCTTTAGTGTTTTGTAATTTTCATCGTAGCGATCTTTGACATACTTAGTTAAATTTCTTCCAAGGTATTTAATTCTTTTTCGAGTTATTTTGAATTGGACTGATATTAAAAGTTCTTTCTCAGCCATGGCATTGTCTGTGTATACAAAGGCTGCTGATTTTTGTGTACGGATTTTATATCCTGCAATCTTATAAAACTTAGAAAACTCTTTTATGAGCACCAGTAGTCTCTCAGTGGAGTCTTTTGGATCCTCTATATATAGAATCATGTCATCTGCAAATAGGGATAGTTTGACTTCCTTCTTTCCATTGTATAGCCCTTTTATTTGTTTTTCTTACCTAATTGATCTGGCTAAAACTTCCAGAACTATATTAAATAGTAATGGTGAGGGTGGGCATCCTAGTCTGGTTTCAGATCTCAGTGGTAATACTTCCAGCTTTTCTCTATTCAATAGGATGCTGGCCATGGGTATGTTATAAATTGTCTTGATTGTGTTGAGGAAATGTTTCTTCTATACCCAATTTGCTTAAAGTTTTCATCATGAAAGGGTGTTGTATTTTATCAAATGCTTTCTCTACATCTATGGAGATAACCATATGATTTTTGTTCTTCAGTTTAATATGATGTGTAACATTGAATAATTTTCAAATGTTGAACTAACTCTGCATACTAGGGATAAATCCTACTTGGTTGGGGTGAACGATATTTCTGATGTATTGTTGGATTCGATTGGATAGTATTTTGATGAGGTTTTTTGCATCTATGTTCCTCAGGGAAATTGGTTTGTAGTTCACTTTCTCTGTTGTATCTTTTTCTGATTTAGGAATTAAGATGATGCTAGCTTCATAGAAGGAGTTTGGGAGGATTTCTTCCCTTTCAATTGTTTTGAATAGCTTGAGAAAAATTGGAATTAGTTCTTCTTTAAATGTCTGATAGAATGCAGCAGTAAAACCATTCAGTCATGTGATTTTCCTTTTTGGAAGCATCTTTATTACTGATTCAATTTCTGTCTTGGTAATGTGTCTGTTTAGGTTTTCTATGTCTTCATGACTCAATTTTGGTAGATTTTATGTGTCTAGGAATCTATCCATTTTTTCTAGATTTCTCAATTTGTTAGCTTACAGCTCTTTGTAGTAATTCCTGATGATTCTTTTTATTTCTGTGGTTTCTTTTGTTACATTTCCTTTTTCATCTCTGATTTTATTGATTTGGGTCTTCTCTATTTTTTTTTTTTTTGGTTAGTTGCACCTATCGTGTATCAATTTGGTTTATTTTTTCCAAAAACCCAGCTCTTCATTCATTGATCTGTTGTATTGTTTTTTGGTTTCAATTTTGTTTATTTCTTCTCTAATTTTAATCATTTCTTTCCTCCTGCTAAATTGGGGTTTGGTTTGTTGTTGTTTTTCCTGGTCCTTGAGATGCACTGATAGCACATTTATTTGGTACCTTTCCAATTTCTTTATGTAGGCACCAATTGCTATAACCTTCCCTCTTAATACTGCTTTTGCTGTTTGCTGTAAGTTTTGGCATGATGTAGTATCCTCTTCATTTGTTTACAGAAATGTTTTGATTTCTCTTTGATTTCTTCTATTTCCCACTGTTCATTCAGAACAGGTTGTTTAGTCTCCATGTGTTTATATAAGATCTAGAGATTCTTGAGTTGTTGATTTCCAGCTTCATTCCATTGAGGTCTGAGAAGATGCAGGGTATTATTTCGATTTTTTTGAATTTGCTGAGACTTGTTTTATGGTCTAGTTTATGGTCTATCCTAGAGAAAGTTCTATGCACTGATGAGAAGAATATGTGTTCTGCCACTGTGGGGTGAAAAGTTCTGTAGATACCAGGTCCATTTGGTTCATAGTGTTGATTAGCTCTGTTGTTGGTTGATTTTTGGTCTGGTTGATCTGTCCATTGATGCAAGTGGGGTGCTGAAGTCCCCCATTACTATTGTATTGGAGTCTATGTCTCCCTTTAGATCCATTAACATTTATTTTAAATATCCATGTGCCCTGTAATTGGTGAATGTAGGTTTATTATAGACACACCTTCCTGTTGAATTGATCCCTTAATCATTATAAAGTGCCATTCGTTGTCTCTTTTGACATTTTTTGTGTTAAAGTCTATTTTGTCTGATATTAGGATGGCCACACCAGATCTTTTTTGGTTTCTCTAGCATGAGATATGTTTTTTCATCCTTTCAGTCTGCATCTATCTTTGTTCTTGAGATGTGTTTCTTGTAGGCAGCAAATAGATGGGACTTTTTTTTTTAAAATCCATTCTTCCAGTCTGTATCTTTTAACTAGAGAATTGAGACCATTTACATTCAAGGTGACCATTGATAAGTAATGGCTTAGCCCTGCTATTTTGCCATAAATACTCCTATTGTTTACTTTGGATATTTTTTGTACTTTTACTAGGAGATTTTCTGCCTCACCTTCTTTCATAGTGATGAACATGCTTCTGGGTTTCTGTGTATAGCACATCCTTAAGCATCTTTTCTTTTCTTTTTTTTTAACTTTTATTTAATGAATATAAATTTCCAAAGTACAGCTTATGGATTACAATGGCTTCCCCCCCATACCGTCAGTCCCACCCACTACCCTCCCCTTTCCCACTCCCTCTCCCCTTCCATTCACATCAAGATTCATTTTCGATTATCTTAATATACAGAAGATCAGCTTAGTATACATTAAGTAAGGATTTCAACAATTTGCTCCCACACAGAAACATAAAGTGAAAAATAATAGATGATTTTTTTAAATGATGATGAAATCAGATCAGACCTATTGTCATGTTTAATCCCAGTGAGAGTCAAGTTGGGAGTTGATAATTTCTTTTTTTTTTTTTTTTTTTTTTTTTACAGAGGATCAGTTTAGTATGCATTAAGTAAAGATTTCAACAGTTTGCACCCCCATAGAAACACAAAGTGAAATATATTGTTTGAGTACTCGTTATAGCATTAAATCTCAATGCACAGCACATTAAGGACAGAGATCCTACATGAGGAGTAAGTGCACAGTGACTCCTGTTGTTGACTTTACCAATTGACACTCCTGTCTATGGCATCAGTAGTCTCCCTATGCTCCAGTCATGAGTTTCCAAGGCTATGGAAGCCCTCTGAGTTCTCCGATTCTTATCTTGTTTAGACAAGGTCATAGTCAAAGTGGAGGTTCTCTCCTCCCTCCAGAGAAAGGTACCTCCTTCTTTGAAGACCTGTTCTTTCCACTGGGATCTCACTCACAGAGATCTTTTTGCCAGAGTGTCTTGGCTTTCCATGCCTGAAATACTCTCATGGGCTTTTCAGCCAGATCCGAGTGCCTTTAGGGCTGATTCTGAGGCCAGAGTGCTATTTAGGACATCTGCCATTCTATGAGTCTGCTGAGTATCTCACTTCCCATGTTGGATCACTCTCCCCTTTATTTATTCTATTGGTTAGTGTTAGCAGGTACTAGACTTGTTTATGTGCTCCCTTTGACTCTTAGTCCTTTCATTATGATCAATTGTGAACTGAAATTGATCACTTGGACTAGTGAGATGGCATTGGTACATGCCACCTTGATGGGATTGAATTGGAATCCCCTGGTATGTTTCTAACTCTACCATTTGGGGCAAGTCAGCTTGAGCATGTCCCAAATTATACATCTCTTCCCTCTCTTATTCCCACTCTTATGTTTAACAGGGATCACATTTCAGTTAATTTTCAACACTTAAGAATAACTGTGTATTAATTACAGAATTAAACCAGTCATATTAAGTAGAACAGACAAAAAAAATACTATGAGGGATGATGTATTAAGTTGTCCATTAGCAGTCAGGGCTATGCTGATCAAGTCACCATTTCTCATAGTGTCCATTTCACTTCAGGAGGTTTCCTTTTTGGTGTTCAGTCAGATGTCACCGATCAGGGAGAACATATGGTATTTGTTCCTTTGGGATTGGCTTATTTCACTCAGCATGATGTGTTCCAGATTCCTCCATTTTGTTGCAAATGACTGGATTTCGTTGTTTCTTACTGCGGTATAGTATTCTAAAGAGTACATATCCCATAATTTCTTTATCCAGTCTACCGTTGATGGGCATTTGCGTTGGTTCCAGGTCTTAGCTATTGTGAATTGAGCTGCAATAAACATTAGGGTGCAGACCTCTTTTTTGTTTGCCAATTTAAATTCCTTTGGGTAAATTCCAAGGAGTGGGATGGCTGGGTCGAACTGTAGGGTTATCTTCAGGTTTCTGAAATCTCCAGACTGACTTCCATAGTGGCTTGACCAGTTTGCATTCCCACCAACAGTGGGTTAGTGTCCCTTTTTCCCCACATCCTCGCCAGCATCTGTTGTTGGTAGATTTCTGCATGTGAGCCATTCTAACTGGGGTGAGGTGAAACCTCATTGTGGTTTTGATTTGCATTTCCCTGATTGCTAATGACCTTGAACATTTTTTCATGTGCCTGTTGGCCATTTGGATTTCCTCTTTTGAAAAATGTCTATTGAGGTCCTTGGCCCATCTCTTAAGTGGGTTGTTGGTTTTGCTTTTGTGGAGTTTCTTGATCTCTTTGTAGATTCTGGTTATTAACCCTTTATCTGTTGCATAGTTTGCAAGTATTTTTTCCCATTCTGTCGGTTGTCTCTTCACTCTCCTGACTGTTTCTTTTGAAGTACAGAAACTTCTCAATTTGATGCAATCCCAATAGTTAATTTTGGCTTTGACTGCCTGTGCCTCCTGGGTCTTTTCCAGAAACTCTTTGCCTGTGCCAATATCTTGAAGGGTTTCTCCAATGTTCTCTAGTAATTTGATGGTGTCAGGTTGTAGATTTAGGTCTTTAATCCATGTTGAGTGGATTTTTGTGTAAGGTGTAAGGTAGGGGTCTTGCTTCATGATTCTGCACGTGGAAATCCAGTTTTCCCAGCACCATTTATTGAATAGACTGTCCTTGCTCCAGGAATTAGTTTTAGATCCTTGATCAAATATAAGTTGGCTGTAGATGTTTGGGTTGATTTCTGGTGTTTCAATTCTGTTCCATTGGTCTATCCATCTGTTTCTGTACCAGTACCATGCTGTTTTGATTACAACTGCCCTGTAGTATGTCCTGAAATCTGGTATTGTGATGCCTCCGGCTTTGTTTTTGTTGTACAAGATTGCTTTAGCTATTCGAGGTCTCTTGTGCCTCCATATACATTTCAGCACCAATTTTTCCAGATCTGAGAAGAAGGTCTTCGGTATCTTGATTGGTATTGCATTGAATGTATAAATTGCTTTTGGGAGAATGGACATTTTGATGATATTGTATCTTCCAATCCATGAGCATGGAAGATTTTTCCATTTCTTGGTATCCTCTTCGATTTCTTTCTTTAAGGTTTTGTAATTTTCATCGTAGAGATCTTTAACGTCCTTGGTTAAGTTTATTCCAAGGTATTTGATTGTTTTTGTAGCTATTGTGAATGGGATTGATCTTAGAAGTTCTTCCTCAGCATGGCATTGCCTGTGTATACAAAGGCTGTTGATTTTTGTGCATTGATTTTATACCCTGCTACATTGCCAAAATCTTCTATGAGTTCCAATAGTCTCTTAGTAGAGTTCTTTGGGTCCCCTAAATAAAGAATCATGTCATCTGCAAAGAGGGATAGTTTGAGTTCTTCCTTCCCAATTTGTATCCCTTTAATTTCTTTTTCTTGCCTAATAGCTCTGGCTAGAACCTCCAGAACTATATTGAATAGCAGTGGTGAGAGTGGACATCCCTGTCTGGTACCAGATCTCAGTGGAAATGCTTCCAACTTTTCCCCATTTAATAGGATGTTGGCTGTGGGTTTTTCATAGATTGCTTTGATTGTATTGAGGAATGTTCCTTCCAAACCCAGTTTGCTTAGAGTTTTCATCATGAACGGGTGTTGTATTTTATCAAATGCTTTCTCTGCCTCTATTGAGATAATCATATGGTTTTTCTTCTGCAGTCTGTTAATGTGGTGTATCACATTGATTGTCTTGCGCACATTAAACCATCCCTGCATACCAGGGATAAATCCCACTTGGTCTGGGTGGATGATCTTTCTGATGTGTTGTTGCATTCTATTGGCGAGAATTTTATTGAGGATTTTTGCATCTATGTTCATCAGGGATATTGGTCTGTAATTCTCTTTCAGTGCTGCATCTTTTTCCGGCTTAGGAATTAAGGTGATGCTGGCTTCATAGAAAGAATTTGGGAGGATTCCCTCTTCTTCGATTGTTCTGAATAGCTTGAGAAGAATTGGAGTTAGTTCTTTAAATGTCTGGTAGAATTCAGCAGTGAATCCATCTGGTCCTGGGCTTTTCTTTGTTGGGAGGGCCTTTATTACTGTTTCAATTTCTGTCTCAGTTATGGGTCTGTTTAGGTTTTCGATTTCTTCCTGGTTCAATTTAGGTAGGTTGTATGTGTCCAGGAATCTATCCATTTCTGATAGGTTTCCCTGTTTGCTGGCATACAAGTCCTTGTAGTAATTTCTGATGATTCTTTTTATTTTTGTGGTGTCTGTTGTTACGTTTCCTTTTTCATCTCTGATTTTATTGATTTGGGTCTTTTCTCTTCTTTTTTTAGTTAGTTGGGCCAATGGGGTGTCAATTTTGTTTATTTTTTTCAAAAAACCAGCTCCTCGTTTGGCTGATTTTTTGTAATGTTTTTCTTGATTCAATCCTGTTGATTTCTTCTCTGATTTTAATTATTTCTCTTCTCCTACTAGATTTGGGTCTGGTTTGCTGTAGGTTTTCTAGATCCTTGAGGTGAATTGAAAGCTCATCTATTTGGTGCCTTTCCAATTTCTTGATGTAGGCACCTATTGATATAAACTTTCCTCTTAACACTGCTTTTGCTGCATCCCATAAGTTTTGGTATGTTGTGCTGTTATCCTCATTTACTTCCAGAAAGTTTTTGATTTCTCTTTTGATTTCTTGAATGACCCATTGTTCATTCAGGAGCATGTTGTTCAATCTCCATGTGTTTGCGTATGCTCTAGGGATTCCTGAGTTGCTAATTTCCAACTTCATTTCTTTATGGTCTGAGAAGCTCCTTAAGCATCTTTTCTAAGGCTAGACAAGTGGTGGCAAATTCTTAAATTTCTGTTTGTCATGGAAGGTCTTTATTTCACCTTCATTCATAAACAGGAGCTTTGCAGGGTACAGTATTCTGGCTTGACAGGTTTTTTTTCTCTTAAGACTTGTACTATATCTCGTCATTCTCTCCTAGTGTATAGGGTTTCTGCTGAGAAGTCAGCTGTGAGTCTAATTGGAGATCCTCTGAAAGTAATCTGGCATTTATCTAGTATTTTAGAATCTTTTCTGTATGTTTTACTTTGGAAAGTTTGACTACAATGTGTGTGGTAAAGATCTTTTCTTGGACGTGCCTTTCTTTCTCCAAATTGGAGAAGTTTTCTGTGATTATTTTACTAATTAGTCCTTCTAGTCCATTCGCTTTTTTCAGACTTTCAGGAACTCCTAAGACCCATATGTTTGGTCATTTAATAGTATCCCATAAATTTCCAGCACTGTTTTTAATTTTTCTATTTTCTTCTTCCTTTTGTGTTTTTTTTTTTTTTTTTGGCATGACCATAGGATTTCCAAAGATTTGTATTCTAGTTTGTGCATTCTTTTTTTTTTTTTTTTTTAACAGGCAGAGTTAGACAATGAGAGACAGAGAGAAAGGTCTTCCTTTCCATTGGTCCACCCCCGAAATGGCTGCTACAGCCAGAACTGCACCGATCTGAAGCCAGGAGCCAGGTGCCTCCTCCCAGTCTCCCACGCAGGTGCAGGGCCTAAGCACTTGGGCAATCCTCCACTGCCTTCCTGGGCCACAGCAGAGAGCTGGACTGGAAGAGGAGCATCCGGGATAGAATCCGGTGCCCCAACCGGGTCTAGAACCTGGGGTGCTGGTGCCACAGGTGGAGGATTAGCCAAGTGAGCCACGACACCAGCCAAGTTTGTGTATTCTTTCTTCTGCCTCAACCAGTCTGCCGTTAAAGCTTTCCACTGCATTTTTTATTTGATGTATTGAATTTTTCATTTCCAATATTTTATTTTGATTTTTCTTAAAATCCCAATTTCATGGGAAAAATTTTCATTCATGTCACGTATGGTTTTCTTTAGTTTGTGGATTTGCTTCTTATTGCTTTTGAGTAATCATATGATTAATTTTTTGAATTCAACTTTTGGCATTTCCTGAATGTCTTCATCTTCACATTCTAACGTTGAAATTTGTAGGTTCGTGGTGTCTTCCCTATTCTTGTTTCTTGAATTTCTGTGCTTGTTTTAGGCATTTGTGGAATTGATTTTTTTTTTTTTTTAGTCTGATGGACTTTATCTTTAAGCTATGTCTCTGTGGCTTAGTGGAATGTATGCACTTTCAGTGAATACCAAGAGGCGTATGGTGGGTGTGGCCAAGGAGCTCTGGTCAGTTCCTCAGGCTGGGGTGAGTATCCAGAGGAGCACCCAAGTTGGGTGTGGTTGGTCTCAGTGCCCAAATGTTAGCCCCAAGTGTGTTCTGCACCACCGTATGAACTGTACAAATGATCTGCACAGTCCTCACTGTGAACACAGTTCCTGCTACAACCACAGAGCTTCAAGCATGTGAAGTTGTGCCCAGTGATTGCCCAGAGATCCAGCTACACCCTGCACTTTATCATATAACCACTGTATCCCTACAGTCTTAGCATACAAGGTTCCCACAGTCCCTGAGTGCAAAGATTTCTCTCTTCCCTGCCAGCCTGTCCAGTCAACAGAGAGGCAGATATTCCCTGAAATAGCCCTGCCTATGTGCCTTGATCCTAAGAGGCTTTGGGCATCTCACCATCCTACTTTGTTGTCCAGCTATCACCCAACTAAGCTCAAAGTCAGCAGATTGTCCCCTCTGCTAGAATCTCTGGATGACACACATACACAAAAGCCACTGGCCAAATGTTGCTCTCTCCCCACCACTGTTGTCAGTACTTCCAAGAAGATGGCCTCCTGTCTTCAGCCAGTTGTGCATGTACACAAAGTCTTCCACAGCTCCCACCAAAACCCAAAATGGCAACTGGCCTCTCAGCCAGGCAGTGGGCACTGTTTTGGGAAGTTGGGGCAAATTAAATGTGCCCCCACTACTTCCACTTGGTCCACAGCCAACTGTTAGCAGCTGCAGGACTCCAGGGTTCCAGTCCGAACTCACACCATGCTCTCCTTCTAGCTATATCACCATGGATTACTGCAGTCCGGTCTTAACCCCATCTCCGGCACTTGACTGCTGTAGTTGTATATTGTGCTTGTGTTCATGCTGCGCATTCACACCCTCCACACAGGTCTGTGGCATTCTTCTTCCTGTTGTAGGATTTCCAGTGTGGTTTTCTCTCCCTCCATTCCCATTTTTGCTTAACAAAATCTAACTTTTGACTTGGGACTTAACAGACATATGTGCAACTGAGCAGCAAATAATGCTGACTTAGAATTCCAGGGACTGCCCTCAGGGAAGTTGGCTAAAATTGCAGGACTTCAGATGTGGAAGGGTTTTATACCACCACCTGTAAATAGCCAAGCCTGAAGAATAAAATGGAGCACTTGCCTAGTTTCAGGATGATTGTAGAACTGACCACAGGAATCCACCTGCTGCCAACAAAACTTATTATCCTCCCTAACCCCCTTCAACTCCAGTTTTCTTCTTTCAATATTTCTCCTGCTAACTGGAAAATCTGGAGTTGTGTCTGTGACAAAAACACCTTCCCCTCAAATTTCTGGCATCTTGGATAAACCTGGTTGTCCATGCACAAACTCTTGCCTCTTTTGAGCAATGAATGGTTCAGACCTTATTTTGCTAATATCTGTGTAGATAGTAGCGTAGGGTGGTCTGAATAGAGGGATGATGAAAGCACTGATGAAGTTGACATGGAATTTGAGGAATGCTTTTCCCCATGAATTAGTGTGCTGAGAATCAAGTTGAATGGGAGATTTATTTCCCAATCCATAGTTAGGGAGACACTAACATTGGCAAGTGCAGACAAGGGAACAAGTGCTGTGGGTTGCAACACACTGTATTACTTGTCCCATCACCAGAATTCAAGCAAGATTCTTAATCTCTGCTTAAGACTTTATCTTGTGCAGTCCTTCCACCATTCACTGATCTTCCAGATGTGCGAAGGATTGAAAACATTTTCCTTTTCAGGTAGTTTGAGCATGCTTTTCCATCAGTTTCATGCTTATCTCTTCCTGGAATTTCAATGAAGACCTTCTTTAGATCTGAGCTTCTGAGAGGCCTTTCTTGGTCTCTCTAGCCTCTGTCAGTCACCTTTTTGTTTTTACGTAGGTGGCACTTTCATAAATTTTTATTCATTATTAGTCTACATAATACTCAATTTTTCCTATTACTTTTTTTTATTCCATAATATAAGCAACAAGAAAGCAGGGCTTGGTCTGGCTTATTTATTATTATATTTCCAGAACTTATCTAGTGACAATGCAAATGGATGAACTACATTAAATATTATGGTTTATAATAGATTTTTTCTTTTCTTCAAATCATTTTTTAAAATATTTACTTATTTATTTGAAAGAGTTATACAGAAAGAGGAAGAGACACATACCCACACTCACACATACACATACACAGAGAGAGAGAAAGAGAAAGAGAGATCTTCCATCTGCTGGTTCACTCCCCAAATGGTTCCAATGGCTGTGGCTGAGCAAGGCTGAAGCCAGGAGTCAGGATCTCCCAGATCTCCCACATGGATGCCGGGGCCCAAGTACTTGGACCATCTTCTGCTACTTTCCCAGGTGTATTAGCAGGGAGCTGGATTGGAAGTGAAACTGCTAGGTCTCAAACCGGTGCAAAAATGGGATGTTGGCACACATGTGGCACCTTTACCTGCTACACCACAATGCTGGCCCCTTCAAATCATTTTTGTCACAGAATTGGCATAAGTCTGTGTGTGTCTGTGTAGGTTCTCTTTTCATAGTATTATCCATGGGATGACTCTCTTGTTCAGGTATTCCTTAGGGTTCACCAAACTGTGTGTTTGTGTTTGTGTGTATGTGTGTGTGAGTATGAGAGACAGAGAAATAGAGAGGGAGGAGAGCAAGAGGTACAAAGAAAGAGAGAGATTTCTTTAAGATTGACTCATGGAGTCTGGCATTGTGGCTCAGTGGGTAAAGCTGCAGCCTACAAAGTCAGCTTCCATATGGGCACTAGTTTGTGTCCTGGCCTCTCCACTTCCGATTTATCTCCCTACTATTTGCTTGGGAAAAGCAGTGGAAGATGGCCCAAAAGCTTGGTCTGTGCCACCCATGTGGGAGACTCAAATAAAACTCCTGGCTCTTGGCTTTGTCCTGGCCCAGTCCTGTACACTGTAGTCATTTGGGAGGTGAACTAGTGGCTGGAAGACCTCTGCTTCTGTCTCTCCCTCTCTCTACATAACTCCAACCTTCAAATTGACTCATTATTGTGGTGACTTTCAATCAAAAATCTACAAGGTAGACCAATGGACCAGAAACCCAGGGACAGGCCAATTTTGCCTTCAATTTAGAAGACCATCTGTTGGCAGAATGCTTTCTTGATTCAGGGAAGAAGAAGATTAGTCTTTGTGCCATTCAGATCTTCACCTGATTGGATAAAACCAACTTCCACCGTGGAGGACAATCTCCTTTACTCAAAATTCACTGATTGAACTGTTAATTGCATCCAAAACACATCCTCCGAAAAACAGAGTGCATTTATGTTTTGTAACCAAGACTGTAGGATTTAGGCAAAATGGGGCCAAGAATAGGTTCAGAGACTATCTGCGATAGTTTATTCTTTTAAACTTGTTCTTTAGAGAATGTTCCTGGAAATCTTATCTGGCAATATTTCACTGAGAGGGGGCCAGATCACCACAAACAGGTAGAGATGCAAGAGACCAGTCTCAGTCAGTTTTGAAATGCAGTGCATAGAAGGGATCTGTTGTTCCCCCTTTTCGACATCCTGGACATGCTCCTAACTCTTGGTATAAAAGCCTTAGCTGGATAATTCTCAGGGAGGAGATTTCCATAGGAAACTGTGTCTTCCAGCACTTCTCGTAGGAATGAGTGAGTAAAGCTTTCTCCTTAGCAACTCCTTGGGGAGGATTATTTAGGCATACCCCAGTGAATGGAGCCCCTTGCATCTGCTGACAGTTTTACCAGAGTAATATTTCACCAAATATTTGGGCAAGTTGGCATAGCCAAATTTACACACTAAGTGAACCAGCACTGCCAATCTGAAACTTTCAAGTGGATAAAATTATGGAGTGAGGACACATAGTTATTCAGGTAGCATCTGGTAGTTGTCCTGTTTCTTTAAATTTAGTGACTTTGAGCAACTCCTAAGTCTCTGACATTCAGATTACATATATTAGATTCAGATTACATATATTCAAATTACATATATTCATAGATTCAGATTATATATATTAGATTATATATAAAATAGGCAGATTTGTCTAAGGAGTTGGTAAACTACAGCCCATGGGGCAAAGTCAGCTTTTGTCCATTTATTTATAATGACACAATCTAAAAATGGGCTCAAAAATGAACATTTCTGATTCCTTTGATTTTAGGGCATCAACTTTGAATCTCAAATAAGCAAAACTTTATCTCCTTCCCAAAGAATTACATATATCTCATTTGTAGACCTGTATTAGAAAAAACATATTAAACTGATAAGAACAGCAGTAGAGTTAGAAACATACCAGGGGATTCCAATTCAATCCCATCAAGGTGGCATGTACCAATGCCATCTCACTAGTCCCAGTGATCAATTTCTGTTCACAATTGATCATAATGATAGTACTAAGAACCAAAGGGATCACATAAACAAGAATAGTGTCTGCAAATACTAGCTGATAGAATCAAAAAGGGAGAGAACGATCCAACATGGGAAGTGAAATACACAGCAGACCCATAGAATGGCAGATGTCCTAAACAGCACTCTGGCCTCAGAATCGGCCCTTAAGGCATGCAGATCCGGCTGAAATGCCCATGAGAGTATTTCAGGCATGGAAAGCCAACACACTCTGGAAAAAAAAAAAAAAAAAAAAAAAAAAAACCTAAATGAAAGATCTCCACGAGTGAGATCCCAGTGGAAAGAACGGGTCATCAAAGAAGGAGGTACCTTTCTCTGAAGAGAGGAGAGAACTTCCACTTTGACTACGACCTTGTCTAAATATGATCAGAGTCGGTGAACTCAGGGGGCTTCCATAGCCTTGGCAGCTCATGACAAGAGCCTAGGGTGATTACTGATGCCATAAACAAGAGTGTCAATTGGTTAAGTCAACAACAGGAGTCACTGTGCACTTATTCCTCATGTAGGATCTCTGTCCTTAGTGTGCTGTACATTGAGATTTAATGCTATAACTAGTACTCAAACAGTATTTTTCACTTTATGTTTCTGTGTGGGAGCAAACTGTTGAAATCTTTACTTAATACATGCTAAACTGATCTTCTGTATATAAAGAGAATCGAAAATGAATCATGATGGGAATGGAAGGGGAGAGGGAGTGGGAAAGGGGAGGGTTGTGGGTGGGAGGGACGTTATGGGGGGAAAGCCATTGTAATCCATAAGCTGTACTTTGGAAATTTATATTCATTAAATAAAAGTTTAAAAAAATGATCCAGCATAAAAAAAAGAAAAAACATATTAAATTATTATGTTATTTTTGAAAAATTTCAAGGAAACTTTATGGAAATTTATATGATATCTTATTATCACTTATAAAATATCTTAGATTTTGTCACTTGGCTCACCGAGTATAACATATTTACCATCTATTCCATATTAGAAAAAGTTTGCCAATCCTTGGCCCAAATGTCTCCAGTGTCCTTGAGTCATGACATTCTGGGTATCCAGGATCTCTTGCAAATGCAGCATATTATAGGGATTATCTTTTGGCTAAAGTTCCTATAAACACTTATTAGAGGGGCCAGCGACTTGGAGCAATAGGTTAATCCTCCACCAGTGGTGCTGGCATCCCTTGTGGGTGCCGGTTCTAGTCCCAGTTGCTCCTCTTCCAGTCCAGGTCTCTGCTGTGGCCCAGGAAGGCAGTGGAGGATGGCTCAAGTGCTTGGGCCCTGCACCCGCATGGGAGACCAGGAGGAAGCACCTGGCTCCTGGCTTCACGTTGGCACAGCTCCGGTCATTGTGGCCACTTGGGGAGTGGACCAGCGGATGGAGGACCTTTCTGTCTCTCTCTCACTGTCTATAACTCTGCCTGTCAAATAAATGAATAAAATCTTAAAAAAAACATTTACTGGAAGAGCATGATTGTGGATTAAATAAGTTTTGAGGGATTCTAGTAGGGAAATTGATGGAGCAGAAAGGGAAATGTCTGGCAATGGAACTAAATGAGCATATCTGTTCAGACCCTACACTTTGAGCCATCTGAAAAATAAAGATAAGCCAAGAAAATGCCAGTGATATTTTCAGACACAACTCAGGACCATTTTCAATTGGATTCCAACCTGCCTGGTTATGTGGCAGTTTCAATTAGTGCTGAGTCTTGGATTCATCTGCCATTTGTAGTAACATTCCTATCTTTGAATTTGGTGCTGCTCTTTGATTTATTTCTTGGGATTTCATTCAGTCTTTCCTAATCCAACACGACTTGGATTCAGCAACTCTGGTTATGTAATCCTGAACTCCATGAGGGGTAGTGCCCACCCTAGGTCTAAGAATCTACAATTTGGCCCAGCTAACTCAGCATTCAGCCCAAATCCCTCTGTGGGCATAGACCAAGGCATGCATGTTTCCCAAATGCCTCATACAAAGGAAGCTAAAAGGAAGGCTGAGTGAACCTCCCATTAGAATATATGTGGTTTTAAGGAAGCTGTTCTTGTCTGTATTTTGTTTCAAAGATGGCAAAGGGAAGTGCCTGTATGGGTTCAAGCACTTCATTAAGTGTTCTATCTAGATCAGCTCAGTTGCTTTCAGTCCTTCAATCTTCTAAGATGAATAGTTGCTTTTTCTCATGAAGCCATTTCACAGTTTGCTGCTAAGCAAGCATAGAGACAATATTTGGAGGCAATGAAAAGAATTTTTGCAAATGTCTTAGGAGATAAATTAGCTGAAGTGTGAGAGATCAATTTGCATTACACTTTGCTTTTCCATTGTAGGCTTTTACTAATTTGATCCCAATACAGTGTTGAATTAGGAAATAAGCCTGAGGCACAAATAACTGTGAAAAAGTTTTGTTTGGTCGAGTATTTTTGAATTTAGGTGCTGAACAAGAGTTCTCAAAATCCTGTGAAATTTCCTTATTGATTTATTTTTGACAGCTCATTTTGCTTGCCTTATTTTTTCCCTTTTGTCTTTTTGCCAAACCTGCACTTCAGACCAGACTACCTAATTCTGCATTTCCAGGAGCCAGTGTCCCATGATAGGGGTTTGTTGAGCCTCTGCACAATACTCTGTCCTGGAAAGCTCTCTGTCTGCTCCCCTCCTTCCTCCCCAAGTCAGCCCTGGAGCACACTGAACATAAAGGCAGCAGCCAGGGAAAGTAGAGAAACTGCAGACCTGGCCCCACCCAAACTGGAAAACATCCTGGGAAAATGAGTGGCACTGGGAGATGATGCAAAAGGAAGAATTGGAGTTTCTTGGAGTTCTAGAATGGTCCAAGGCTTGGAGCAGACTGAACCATGCACATTTAAGTTAGTTATATAAACAGAAATGTTTTAGTAGAGGAAAGGCCTCAGGACTAGTTTGGTTTTCTGCTTCTCAAATAGATTTGGATGATTGCTATTCCTTTCTATTGCAATGTGTTTTCTCTTTGAGTACTAATTTTTAATTTTTGTGTGCATGAGGGGACTTTAGGCAATTTGTGGGAAAAATGGAAATAAAAGATACATCTCTTTTGGTATAAAAAATTTTGAAACCCATGTATAGTTTTTTTTGAAATATGTATTTCCTATAAACTTTTTGAAAACCCTTTGGAGAAGAGGAAAAGTGAATCCAGATACCAAAAATGCTATTTGTAATTAATTTCACTCTGTATTAGAATAATATGAAATTTTGAAAGTGATTGTAGAGTTTTCTTCACTTTCCATTTTTAACTCTTTCTATGTGAACTGATCCTAAGTTAATCTTAAGTAACAGTCACTTCAGATCTTTGGTTGTGTATCTCTTACTGTCCATAGGACCCTGGGTTTCTTGCCTTCAGTTCAGATTTATCAAAAACTGAACCTCTTGTCCTCCCCACTTATTGAGACCCTACCTTATTTCTTTCAGTGATGCTGTCATTCTAGAGAATTCTTACCTGGATTCAAGATCTTTAGCTACATTTGGCTCCTTTCTACTCCTTGTCCACCATGTCTTTGTGTTTCCAAATCTTGTGTCCTCTCTGCTGTTTTCATTTCCACAATACCACTTTCAATACCACATTTTTGACTGTCTCATCATCACTGCAAACATTTTGGTGTTGCTTTACTGTCCTCTCACATATTTTAGAAATGGAATCACACATCATTCTTCTACATTAAGTGTTACTTCCTCAATTTATGGGTGAATCAACTGAGATACCAACACCTGATAGATCCATCCAAATTCATGCTGTCAAATGTCAGAATCAAGACTGGTACCCAGCTCTTGCAAAATCAGTGTTTCTTCTTGCTGATATTTCATACGCTTCATTTTTTGTAACCAAGAACTATGATCAGAAGTGTTTTATTACCTATAGGGAAATTCACAGCTCCTTAGTTGGCATTAAATATCCTCCTCAAATTGTCTTATTTACTTATCTCTTCCTCTCTCACTCTTTTCAGCTACTGGAAAACTCAGCCAGATCTTTCTGATTCTTCATCCTTAGGCACCTTCTGCACACATCTCTGTTAAGCATTTGATCACATGTTTCTCTATCAAATTATATGTTTCTCATGTAGCCTTCCCTGTCTGCTCATAGAGATCATATGCTGCTTTATGCTAAGTGTGGTCTCCACTCTGTTTCTTCTTGGAAATTTTCTCAACCTCTCGTCTGGTTATGTTGGGGACTTATGATTGTGTCTTGGCCATTGGTAGGTGGATGGAATTGATATGTGTCACTTCCAGCACTGACTATAAAACACTGCTCTCTTTTTTCCTTCTGTGGGGACCTAGCAACCTATGTGCTCCAGGAAGTATTGGTATAATGTGGAAGAAGCTCATGTCTCTGTTACAACTTGGAGGGGACCCAGTAAGGAGGACCTCTGAATAGATAATTGACTTTGCATATAGCAAACATGAACTTTCACTGCATGAAGGTCACTGAGATTTAGAGGTTGTTTTCTGGAGCTGCTTGAAAGCATTGCCTTGAATAATTTAGCATTCATGATTTGATTTTCTGATATATCTATAACTATATATTGATAAATCCATTTAGATTTTAGAGTTGAGGGTTGGAATGCTACTTTTTTTTTGTTTTTTGCTTTTTATCTCCTCCCCACCTCTTACTTCTTTTTCTTTCTTTCCTTTGTTTTCCTCGTTGCCCATTTATTTTGCTTGCTTGCTTGCTTTCTTCCTTTCTTTATTTTTTTTCCAGCTTTATTGAGATCCCACTTAATCTTAATTGAGAAATCCACAAAGGACTAATTCTGGTGATTGCAAAGATTTAGAAAAATCTGATCTAGTCCCTCAGAAAAGTTACTCTCTAGTGAAAGAATCTTATAGTATTTGTTTATAATTTATGCTTTGTATTCCTCTATAAAACTTAACTTAATTGCCTGGGAAAATCAGTTGCCCAGTGACTGGTCAATGAGTTCATATGAGGACTTCCAAGGTTCCCAAGATGTCTGTCATCTTGAATGGTCTTGTCAGAATGGCAAGATGGGGCCAAAATTTATTTTATGCACAAATAGCTCAGGTGGTCATTGGTTAAGCTTCTACAGTCCTGCAGGCTGCATCACAGAGGGATTACAGAAAATGTGGATTTAGAGAGTGAATTTGCATAGCCAAGGACCATACTGGGGCTCCTGATTTTGTGCTTTGTGAACTTTCAGTTCTCTGGCAATCAGATGGTATAGATCACCCCATTTTCAACAATTGCTAGTTGTATCCTTCCAAAGTACCATGAAATTATGCATTTGGCCATTATTTTAGTTTGCATACTTTTGCCATGCACTGATTTTTCATCATTATGATGTCAGCCTCCATTTTTAGACTGATGATGCAGTTATATCTGTCTTTGATTTTTGACATCTTTTGTCTTTCTCTGTCTGGCAGGCATTAAATCATTAGTGTTTTAAAATCACATACAGCTGAAACTTTGTAAAACAGAGTTTCTAGTGATGAGTTCCTTAAAATTGCAGAGACAATCCAGGCCCCACTTTTTTTTGTGGCCTTTTCCAACCTGCAATTCCACTTCAAACAGGTATCAAGGGGGTTATCTTTGATTGATAATTGTTTTCCCCAACTTCATGTGGATGAAAATCTGCCTTTTATCATGGAAAACTTGCTAGAATGTGGGCATTTCTCTGCTTTACTGATGCAGAGAGCTTTTCAGTCATGATTTATATCTTTCAGATTAAATTACTGGGAAACACAGCCCTTCCTGAAGGCTGGCTATTCCAACAGCAAAAATAGTACTGACTTTGCTACTTTGCTTTTGACACTCACAATACATCATTGTGCTGCTTGCTAATTATCAGCTTCTTTTTGACCTTGTTTTTTTTCACTGTGGGAATTTTGCACAACTTTTTCAAATTAGGTTACTATCATATCTCACCAAGTATCCTAATGGTTGAGGTTTATTTGTCACAGAGGAGACACTATTGAAAATCTCACAGAAATATGAGAATGACTGAATCTTACTGCACAATTTAGGAGAGATCCCATCCAGAATGGGAAAGGATAAAATAAAATGTTGTTATGAGGATCATATATATTAGGTAACAAGCACAATGTTGTCCTTTGATTATCTCATCTAATGCTCATTATAACTTTGTGAGCTAAAATCATATGAAAAGATGGATTATGAATTAAGAGACTAAACAACTTGCTCAAGGCCACAAAGCTAACACAGATATGTATGGTTCTGAAATCCTGGCTTTCGTCACTGTAAAAGAATGGGAATACTAATGCTGATGCTAATACTAAAACAAAAACTCGCCAGATCATGGAAAGACCATTAGAAATAATTAATAATAAGGGAAAATGCAGAGATGATCGTGTGATCCCTTAAGGACTGGGGTGGGTAGAATTGATAAGTGGCAATGTCTTCAAGATACCACCTGGTAAAGAATAAAAAGCGTAAAGCATTGCAGTCCTGCATGGGAGATAACACTTCACTATGGCAATGACTCCTTTTACTGCAGGAAGCTTGATACTTTGCACCTTTCTCCAATTCAGGATAATAAATATAGCTCCTTAATTACTTCTCCTTAATTTTACCTACCATTTTTAAAAGATAGGTAAATGATATGTGTATTTTCTTCCAGATCTTCACCCTCCCCAGCAACCCCACCAACTGCCATTTAGGATTTCTTGGTTAAGTCTTTTCATGGCTTCATATTGATGCCTTTCTTCCATTTTGTAGGAGTAGAACATAAGATATGGCATGGTGTGGCATATATGTGTGTGTGTAGAAGTTAGATTCACACACATATAGTATTAATGAAAAGCACCTGACCTCTAAAAGTGTAAAGCACTTTACAAGATTACAAAATTTTGCAAATAACAGAGTTTAGTGTGTCTGTAAAGAACATGTTTGAGGAGATCTGTGTTCTGATTGCATGTTAATGCTAAGTATGACACTTTTTCCAACTGTTTTTGATTGATAGTCTGAAAACTACTATTATATACCTTTTTGGTCTTGGTAAACAGAGGATAATTCAAATATTTCTTTCTTGTTTTTTTTTTTTTTTATATTTATTTATTTGACAGGTAGAGTTACAGACAGTGAGAGAGAGAGAGAGAGAGAGAGAGAGAGAGAGAAAGGTCTTCCTTCCATTGGTTCACTCCCCAATGGCTGCAACGGCTGGAGCTGTGCCGATTTGAAGCCAGGAGCCAGGTGCTTCTTCCTGGTCTCCCATGTGGGTGCGTGGGCCCAAGCACTTGGGCCATTCTCTACTGCTATCCCAGGCCACCACAGAGAGCTGGACTTGAAGAGGAGCAGCCGGGACTAGAACTAGCACCCATATGAGATGCTGGTGCCGCAGGCAGAGGATTAACCTCGTGCACTACAGCGCCAGCCCCCAAATATTTCTTGAAGCTCTAGTTCACCACTACCATTTATTCTCCTTTGCCTATCTGTAGATTTTTGGCTGAGTCTGCCATAATGTGTTCTGTCAAGTATATGCTGTATTGTTTTCTTTTCATTTGCCTCTCTCTGATACAAGTAGAATTCAAAATGAACAACCACAGGCTTCCTGAGCATTTTAGTGAGATATTTTAGTTACCAAAATGACTATCAACTCAAAGTAAAGGAAACTTGTTCTAAATTGTCTCCTTGGGCTTACCTCTCTGGTGTTCCTGTCCATTCTGATGGGACAGCCTTCACAACCTCCTCTCAATTCCTGTTATTATTTTCACAGCATTGTGTTGGTTGCCTTCTTTATTTTTTCTTTTCCTTGCCTAATTTTTCCTCCCTATTTATCATTTAGGGAACATTTTTGTTCCATCTATTTTATCCTATTCTCTTTCTTTTTCATGTTTATATTCCTAGACATGCTCCATAGAAAATTCTCCGTAAGACTGATCCTTAGGACTTCTCTCTTGATCCCACATATTCTCTTTGACTTTTATACTGTTGATTTTATATAAATCGTTGATGTAGAGTTTCACCTGTAATCCTAATCAACAGCAATGTCTTACATAGTGCCATCTCTTCTGTTATTTCCAGATGAGACACTAGCCCACCGTAATTGCTTTGAGATCAGTTTGCCTTTAGTGTGTGGCTGTTTACCAGCTGACTTTCAGCATGTGAATCAGAGTCTTTGTAGTGGTCTCTTTATTGCATTATCTTTGCACAATAGGAAGGAATTTTTCTTGGTTCATGAGTCTGAGAAGGAAACTGCAGTATATTACTTCCAATCTCTTCACTCTTTATCCTGTTTCATTTGGGCTAGAAAACCCATTTCCTAATGAATACAAGTTGATATAAGGTCTGTCATGGCTCTCTGAGCTTGAGACCTTAGAAATTTCTGTTGTGGGAATTTGTATAGTCATTTCTCAGAGGCAAAGTCAGTGTTGTATCAGAAACACAGAACTCTTGTTCTTAGGAGGGCTTTTATAGTTTAATTTTTGGAATTCTGTGCTCCAGACAAGAGTAGTTAATTTAACCACAGGTAAAGTGCTATTAGTTTCATATATAATGTATATACCAGGTTATTTCAAAAAGTTCGTGGAAAATTCAATTAAAATTAGTTTATTTTGGTGCAAAAAATTTGAAATCCATGCATAGTTTTTTTCATAAAACACATTTTGATGAACTTTTGGAAAGATCCTCATATTACATTTTTGAAATCAAGACTAGACTGAAACTTTCAACAACTCTGTTGTCTTGTCACTTGTTTTGAAGCTCAAAAACATGTCTGAGGCTATGATGTCTTTTGTGCTCTATAATCTACTTAGATTCCCCCTGGATTCCCCTTGAGAAAAGCTTGTGTGACTTTGTTCTTGGAGATGCTGAGCCACAAGATATACCTTTTCTGCAGAGTAATTTACCGTAACAATCATTGCTGGCCCTTTTGTGAGCCTGGAGAGCAGTGTGTTTCTTCTCATGTTTTTTCAAACTAATATTTTGCAAAAAAAGTAAGTCAAGTTTCTATTCCATTTTTGAACTGATTGCAGTAAAAAAGAGCCAAATGACAGAATGGATCATCAAACCCTGGCGTCGTTTCATTCTGTTCTTTACTAATGTTTCTCTGTATGTAGAAAAAAAAAAAAGATTTCGAGACAGATTAATGTAGCAAGAGGCTCGATTGTTTCCTGGTGTTTTCTTTGGCTGTGGGAAGCATTTTCTCCCAGATTCACCCCTGATGATGAAGTCACAACTCTGAAAGGTAGCAGCTCCATTTTTGTCTCTAGCCCCTGGCTTTCTCTGGTGTGACACATATTGTTCATGTGAAGATGATATCTTTCAAACCTTCATTTTTATTTTCTGCCTCTATTTATGACCAAGCCATCAAAGGGGTGTGTGTGTGTGTGTGTGTGTGTGTGTGTGATGAAGCTAGAGGAGAAAGAGCTAAGGCACCAAAGATGCAAATTCAAAGCTAGCTTTAAATTTAGGAATAAAAGGATGTTTTGGGTAAAAAACTTTCCATCAGAACAAATATTTGATTATTTCTAGTTTTTTCACAAATACCCTATTTTCTTCTTGCTTAAGCATCTACTAAAGGTTTGGCAGTCAAATTCAGCATAAGAAAATGAATCTAATCAACATGTCTCAGCTATAGCTATAGCTTGAGGGAAGAAAATATAAGGTATAAAAGAAGTTAACTGGAGAGTGCTTTTACTTCATTCATAAATGAATTTTATAACCAAACTAAAATAGAATATTGGGTCAACAGATAAGCCATTTTGCAGTTCTTTTAACCTATCACAGAGGGTTGGTGACCAAAGGTATAGATGTCAATCTGTTGTTTGACTTAGATTAGTTGGCTAAAGAATTATTCCTAATATTTATTTATTTACATGCCTTTTTGAGAGGCAGAGAGACAGTGACAGAGAGAGAGATCTCCTAATCACTAGTTTACTCCTCAAATGCTCACAGTGGCCCAGGTCAGAGGTTAAAACTGGGAGCTAGGAATTGAATCCATGTGTCAAATAGCAATAGCAATAGCAATTATGAGCCACCAGTGATGAATCAAACACTATGTAGCAATTTAAAATGTTGGCTTTGATGAATATCTAATAACATGAAAATTTTTTTATGATAGAAAGGACACAAACTATACCTGTGTGATGATTCCAATTCTACTTTAAAGCATGCACAACAAAACGTTTTGGGGGCAATAGACCAAAATGTTAATGATAGGATAGTAATAAGATTTTTTTCCTTTGTGTTCCATTTTACATTTTCCAACTTCTTTATAATTGAGAATGTTGTATTAGGTAATCCAAATAAAGATGCAACTCTTCTTGAAAATCATAGTTCTAGAGAAATACTGGAACTCTGAAAAAAAAAAATAACAACTTAGTAATAGAACTTGCAAAAGAGCTGATTACTAAAGAAGCTTTTTTTTCCCCCTTCAAATTTCTTATAAGCGTTGTCAAGGGCAGCTCCTGCTGGAAATGAGATATTTTTTCACTAACTTAGGAAATTTGGTGAAAATAAATTCCTTCTGAGAGAACCTCCACTTTGACTATGACCTTGTCTAAACAAGATAAGAGTCGGAGAACTCAGAGGGCTTCCGTAGCCTTGGAAACTCATGACTGGAGCATAGGGAGATTACTGATGCCATAGACAGGAGTGTCAATTGGTAAAGTCAACAACAGGAGTCACTGTGCACTTACTCCTCATGTAGGATCTCTGTCCTTAATGTGCTGTGCATTGAGATTTAATGCTATAACGAGTACTCAAACAATATATTTCACTTTGTGTTTCTATGGGGGTGCAAACTGTTGAAATCTTTACTTAATGCATACTAAACTGATCCTCTGTAAAAAAAAAAAAAAAAAAAAAAAAGAAATTATCAACTCCCAACTTGACTCTCACTGGGATTAAACATGACAATAGGTCTGATCTGATTTCATCATCATTTAAAAAAAAATCATCTATTATTTTTCACTTTATGTTTCTGTGTGGGAGCAAACTGTTGAAATCCTTACTTAATGTATACTAAGCTGATCTTCTGTATATTAAGATAATCGAAAATGAATCTTGATGTGAATGGAAGGGGAGAGGGAGTGGGAAAGGGGAGGGTTGTGGGTGGGAGGGACGGTATGGGGGGGAAGCCATTGTAATCCATAAATCGTACTTTGGAAATTTATATTCATTAAATAAAAGTTTAAAAAAAAAGAAAATAAATTCCTTCTGACTCAAACCAGGCAGATACACGAAGTCCACAGAATTTTTTTTTTTTTTCATTCTTGCCCCTGGTAGAAAAGAAATATCCAAAGAATGTATTAGGATGTAAAATTTATGGCATAGTAGAGAGAAAAAGTTATCTGTTGGTCATATGTGAATATATACACATTTTTGGTAGCTTTGGGATCCGCAAGGAGGGAAGGCCTATACTTCCAGGAATGGAAAGTTCCTACCTCTACTTCTGGGGAACAAAAGTCCTTGTCAAGGTCCCTGCGGGTGCCTAAAGGTCAACCAGTGAGGATCAGACCGGCCTCAACCTTTAACCCCCATGCCCTGAATCTATAAAAGGAGCCCTCCCAATCTCTGACGTGCGACTTCCCCGGCCCCCGCTCTGTTGCTCTGTTGGGACCGGGGAACCTCGCCCGGGAGCGGAACCCCAATAAAAGTCTGTGAATTAATTGATTCGTCTGCCTGGGAAGATTTGTTACGTGCTGGACACCTTGCAATTTTATACTGTGTGCATGTATGTATAAATACATTAAATATATGTAAGATTTTTAATGGTGACAGGGAGAGAGAGGGAGGGGAGGAAGGAGAAAGGGAACAGCATTATATTCTCAGAACTGTATCTATGAACTGTATTGAACTTGTTAAAAACTAAAAAAATTAAAATTGAAAGATTTTAAATATACAAATAAACCATATCATGTGTGTTTACATATTTAACATTTTCATTATTAATCTAATATTATATTAATTATACTCATAATCCACACAATACTATATATAATTCTAGCATATTAGGTATTCTATTAATTGTAAATAAAACTGTTTAATAAAATGATATATTATTAAATAATCTAGTGATAAAATAACCACACATATATACATATATGAATATTTGGTACATATAATTCAAATATGTATTTGCTAGTTTACATCTTCCTGTACACTGATGTACCTATACGTGCACACACTCACACAGCAGAAATGATAGGTCATAAGACATGTGAGGTTCCAAGAGAATGGTGCAGACAGGAGCCGCAGTCGTTGAGGTGAGAATGTATTGAGTACTGAGTGGACTTTAGCTTAGTGATGAGGAATGAAAGTTCCCACCAAATGAAAAGAGTCAGGGAGGACTTTTCCCCCAAAGTGTTGTATATTTATTTATTTTAGAGAGAAAGAGAAAGAGAAAGGGAAAGAGGAAGAGGAAGAGGAAGAGGAAGAGGAAGAGAGAGAGAGAGAGAGAGAGAGTATCTTCCATCTGCTGCTGGTTCACTCCCTAAATGCCTGAAACTTCTGGGGCTGGGCCAGGCTGAAATCAGGATCCAGGAACTCCATCCAGGTCTCCTAAGTACTTGAACCATCACCTGTTGTCCCCAGGAACATTAGCAGGAAGCTAGATGCCTGACACTTTTATATGGGATACTGGTATCCCAAGCAGCGGCTTAACCTGCTTTGTCACAACTCCTGCCTCTGGGAAAATATTCTCAGCAAATTCAGCCCACTTGTTTCTGAGTATTATTCCTGCCAGGAAATATCTCTTTTCAAGGACCCTTTGGGGGTGGTGAATAGGCTAGTTTGGAATACAGAGTTAATTCAGGTGAATAGTGGCAACATTTTGGAGATAACGAGTTACAACTTTTGACCCGTTATTATGTTGACCTTTGACAGTAAGGAGCCATTGGAGGTTTCTCTGTTGGAGACTGATGTGCACAAATTATTTTTGTGAAATAGGATTAGCAGCAGTGAGATGGATGGGTGCCCGGGGTGCAAAAACATGAGGTAGGGCAGCCCTGTAAGAGACTGCAGCCTTAGCTGGGTGAACTGTGCTGAAGGGGCCAGGGGTGATTGTGTGCGGCATCTCCAAAGAGGGTTAGTGTAGCTGATTTTACATTGGTGTTCAGAGTGGGAAGAGTGAGAGATCACACCCCTTTAAATACTCATTTCATTGACAGAAACAGAACAGTTAAGAAGGAAATTTGTTGTGAGGAAAATAAATGATCTGTTTTGCGTGGGCAAAGGAAAGAATCAGGTGAAAATATATTACCTAATTTTAACTTGCTAAGAACTCTCAAAGCTGTCAGAGGCAGGGACGTAAATGCTGGTAAGACACATCATTATTACTAGGTTTTAGGTACCCATGTTCCTCTTTTCCCTATTAATTATGAAATATAGAGAGACTGTGTTCAGATTTTCAGAGAAGCGTGGATTCTCTCAGGCTGTTACTTAGAATTTGCTCCTGTATTTTTCTACTCGGAGCAAACTGTTTCCTTCTTGCTGTGTTCACTCTCTCTGTCTCTCTCTCTTTCCCTCCCTCCCTCCCTCCCTCTTTTCTCCCTCTCTCCATATTTTTTTCTTTTTCCTTTCTCCTCATTATACTCTGGTTTTGAGGTATTTGGGGTTAATCATATTTAGAAGCTGATACTTATTAATATGTGAAAATATGAATTAGGGTCATTTTAGACAAGATTGTCGTCTTGTCTGTGCTGCCAGTCCTGGTTGAGAAATTCCAGCAGCCTCTAGATTGATGAAGTAGCTATTTATAATTTTGGATGAGAGACGCCTCAGCATTTACACCAGATTACATGTTAACTTTTAAAGGGTGGGAGTGGTATTGGGAGGTGCTGTGTAATAAAATATACACCATTTCCTGTGGGTTGCAGAGCTCTTTAAGTTTACTTCTGCTTGTAGACAGATAAAACTGGCTTGAACAAAGATACTCACACATTAAAGGTCATGGCTAATTATGATGTCATATACAAAAGGGGAATATTTTGGCTTTATTTACTAGAATAAAATACCTAGGGAAAAAATATGAAGGTGGGCCTGCATTGTGGTGTAGTGGGTAGTCACTATCTGTGCTGCAGGTGCTGGTTTGTATCCCAGTTGCTCCACTTCCAATCCAGCTCCCTGCCAATGGCCTAGGAAAACCCATGGAGGATGGCTCAAGTGCTTGGACCCCTGCCACCCACATAGGAGAACTGGATGAATTTCCTGCCTTCAGTCTGGTGCAGCCCTGGCTATTGTGGCCATCTAGGAAGTGAACCTGCAAATGGAAGTTCTCTCTCTGTCTCTCCTTCTCTCTGTGTAGCTCTGACTTTCAAATAAATAAATAAATCTTAAAGTAACTCAGATTCATTTTAGTTGCTTCTAACTTTTGCAACAACTTTCTTAATGGGACAAGGAAATTATAAATAAAAAGATTATTTTAATTTAAAGATTCAGATGAACACAAAAATAGTTAGAAATTCTGACTATTGACAATTCCTGTCCTGCATCTTAGAAATATGTAGCAGAGGCAAGAAGGAAAATTTTGGGCAGTGTTGAAGTTTCAAACTTTTCTAAATTTTGTGGAGTTTGTTGAGGTGTAATTTATCGATGGTGACAGATTTCAGGATGTGCTACCCTAAAAGATGGCATCTTGGAATTTGAGAAAACAGCGGAGCAGGAAGGGCATAGTTACCTTCCTCTTGCCAGAAGCAGGCTATAAAATACATTAAATGTTTAAAAGTATCTATCTATCTATGTATTTATTTTTACTTGTTTGAGGGGTGGAGAGACCCAGAGAGAAAGAAAGATACACAGACTGGGCCTGGGCCAAAGGAGCTGGGAATTCGATCCAGGTCTCCTACCTGCGTGCCAGGGACCCAATTACTTGCCATTACCTGTTGCCTCCCAAGGTGTGCATTAGCAAGAATCTGGAGTCAGGAACCAGAGCCAAGTCTCAAACTCAGGCACTCCATTATGGAGTGCAGGCATCCCAAGTTGCACCTTCACCCAGAGAATTCTGTAATCTTTCTCTGAAGTAGGCCGTGAGATAAGGAAGTCTTTATCCACAAATGGAGAGATGCCAGGAAGAATCTGAGATAGCACATTGGTCCCCTCCTGAGCGTTACCTCAGGCCACACACTTTTGTCCTCTAATCACATCTCCACAGCTACCCGCTTCCTCATCAAACTTAGAGTCAATTATGCAGGCTTCCCTTTTTCTTTGACTCTTCACTTCTGAAGACTCAGTGTCCTGTAAAACTTGTGTTAAACGACTTCCTATGCTTTTCCCCTGTTCATCTTGTCTTTTGCTTTGGGGGTCTCAGTCATAAACCTAGCAGTGGGTGACGAAGGAACTCTTTCCCTCTACAGTGGTAAAAGTCTACCTTCTTAAGCGGTTGATAAATGTGTGTAATAATTACCTACAGCCACAATCCAGATAGGGAACATTTCCATTAACTCCCCTCACCCTCATTTCCCATGCCTCTTGGCCCTCGGTCCATTTCCCTGATACCCAGCCCTTGGCAAACACTGATTTGCTTTCTGCTCCTAGTTTTGCCTTTTTCTAGAATAATATATAAATGGCATCACACAGTATGTGGCTCTTTGTGATTGCTTTCTTCCTCTAATACTTTTGATATTTATCCATGTAGTTGATTATCTTAGTACTTTATTTCATTCCATTGCCAAGTAGAATTTATGTATGTTCTAGAATTTGTTCACCAACAGAAATTTTGATTGTACATTCCTCCCAGTTGTTAGCTTTCATTAATAAATCTGTATTATTTATATTCAAATATTTATGTCTACATATGTTTTTGTTTCTATTGGATCAATACTCAGGAGTGTGATTGCCAGGTCTGAAGGTAGCTGTATCTTAAACTTTGTAAGAAACTTAGAAAACTCTTTTCAAAAGTGTTCATAGCATTATTCACTTCTACAAAGTGATTTTTGAGTTTCAGTTCCTTCTCAACCTCATTTAGTGTTTTTGGCATGTTGAAAATGTAATTAATTTTCTGTGCCTTTTTCAAATATTATAAATAGCTTTGTGGGTCCTCTCCAGGTTCAAAATTTCTATAACTCCATTTTCATTATACGTTGAAGAACAGATTAGAGATATACAAAACATTATTTGCTTTCGCTTAGAGATAAGCCATTACTATTCTTATTACAATTTTTGCTTCCTTTCATCACACCAATATATATTGATTACCTGTAGTGTGATAAATACAAATAAGACATGTTTCCTATTTTCCAGGAATTCAAGTTTCTGGAAGAAAGGTGGACCAATAAAAAAAAATACAATACAATGCATTGAATACTAGATCTCAGAGGAGGAATGGCTCATCAGTTTAGTTTAATTGAAAGGCATAGACAGAAAGAGGAAGACTGATTGATTTTCCATGTAAAGGTTAACTTTCCAAATGTCCGTAACAGCTGGGGCTGGGCCGGGTCAAAACCAGGAGTCCAGAACTCCGTCCTGTTCTCTCACAAGGGTGGGAGGGACCCAGGTACTTGAGCCATCACTTGCTGTCTCCCACCAATTACAGCATTCCTGGGAAGCTGCAGCTGGAAACAGAACTGGAACTCAATTCTAGGCACTCTGACTAATGTTCCAAGCAGTGTCTTAATCTCCACGCTAATCTCCAGCCCCTATAAAGTAATTTTGAGTAAAAAGTATCAGGAATATTTACTGTAGAATTTCACAATTTTTCAGTGTGTTCTTTCAAGTTTATCAATTTTGTTAAGGATTGTTTTCAGATTTTTGAAAATTTAAAAGGCATCTTTGTTGACTTATTTATGTACCTCTTTGATTGAAAATCAAGAAGTTGAATAGATTTTCAGGGTTTTCTTTTGAGATCTATGTCTCAAGCCTGCTAACAGTTATCCTTGATGGTTCTCAACTCACCCCCTCCTTAAATTTTGATAAAATTTTGCCTTACAGTTGGTTTATTTTGTATTGGATTACCCTTTAAATACAATATTCATTGTTTTTCAGGTGAAATGTTCTCTTTTTTCTCATTTATACTGTGCTTTGTTCTCCATTGCTAAAATTTTGGGTTGAATTCAGGAAGAGAACTGTAAATTATTCCTATTCAACAGGAGAGAGGATGGTTTTGCAGCTCCACAAAGAGGCCACAGTTGAGAGACCATGGGAAACATTTGATGCATTAAGAATTAGACAACTGTAACATTTTTATCACTTATGATATTTCATTTGGTATTTACAAGATATACCCCAAGGGATCCTCAGCTGTTTTGCCATATGGAAAGTTTATAAATGTTAGAGTTAGGAGCAAGAGCAAAATGTACAAACAAGGAAATTTTAAGGTAGTGTAGGTACTGAAGAGTGGCAGCATTTTCTTTTGTTGAGAGAAACAGCTGCTGCTTTAGGGAAAGATAAGCACACATTATTTTCTTCCTGGCCCCTTTGGGGTTTGGGAAAAATATCAGAGAGAAAGTACTCTTCCAATTATTTTTCCTATCATTTATCCTGTGATAAATAAAAAGAGTTAGCTTATAGAAGCAATTGTGTCAAAAGTGTGTAGTGAAGAATTTTTGCTTATTTATTAGTTAAAATAAAGGAATAAGAAACTCAAAAACAGTTTGTGCCTTCAAATTTATATTTCTCCTTTTTACAATAAATTTGCCATTATCTTTAAAAGTATTTTAAAAGAAAAGAAAAGGTGGGACTAAATTTGTGGAACACAAAACAAGGAATTTATATAAAAACTAAGGCAACTGAGTATTCAATACAAACCCAACTAAAAAGACCAAAATATCAGGTTAAATGTAGGAAAAAATTTCATTTCCAATTTAAGGGCATTGATATAGTATCATTAAACAGGAACATGAGTATGTCTTTTATAACAAGGACGAATGTCCTTGCATGACATAAAAAGATGTTTAACAGAAAATAGTTGCCTTTATTTATACAGGTGCTATCTCTGGGTTTCTGGGGACTTCTTAATGTGACTTATGTAAAGTTATTTTTTTAAACTTTTATTTAATAAATATAAATGTACAAAGTACAGTTTATGGATTACAATGGCTTTTCCCCACCATAACTTCCCTCCCACCCGCAGCCCTCCCATCTCCTGCTCCCTCTCCCATTCCATTCACATCAAGATTCATTTTCAATTATCTTTATATACAGAAGATCAATTTAGTATATATTAAGTAAAGATTTCAACAGTTTGCACCCACACAGAAACACAAAGTGTAAAGTACTGTTTGAGTACTAGTTATAGCATTAATTCATATTGTACAACACATTAAGGACATGGGGAGTAAATACACAGTGACTCCTGTTGTTGACTTAACAAATTGACACTCTTGTTTATGGCGTCAGTATTCACCCGAGGCTCTTGTCATGAGTTGCCAAGGCTATGGAAGCCTTTTGAGTTCGCTGACTCCGATCTTATCTAGACAAGGTCATAGTCAAAGTGGAAGTTCTCTCTCTCCTCCCTTCAGAGAAAGGTACCTCCTTCTTTGATGGCCTGTTCTTTCCACTGGGATGTCACTCACAGAGATCTTTCATTTAGGTGTTTTTTTTTTTTTTTTTTTTTTTTTTTTTTTTTTTTTTTTTTTCTAGAGTATCTTGGCTTTCCATGCCTGAAATACTCTCATGGGCTCTTCAGCCAGATCTGAATGCCTTAAGGGCTGATTCTGAGGCCAGAGTGTTGTGTAGGACATCTGCCAGTCTATGGGTCTGCTGTGTATCTCACTTCCCATGTTGGATCATTCTCTCCTTCTTAATTCTATCAGTTAGTATTAGCAAACACTAGTCTTGTTTATGTGATCCCTTTGATTCTTAGACCTATCATTATGATCAATTGTGAACTGAAATTGATCACTTGGACTAGTGAGATGGCATTGGTACATGCCACCTTGATGGGATTGAATTGGAATCTCCTGGTATGTTTCTAACTCTACCATTTGGGGCAAGTCCGAATCAATCTAAATGCCCGTCAACAGTAGACTGGATAAAGAAATTATGGGACATGTACTTTTTGTAAAGTTTTGACAACTACAAAAGTAGTCTTTGGAATTCCACCTAACACTGAGAAGGACTGACCTCTGTTCCTCTTTCAGTAGTGGTTGTGCTTTCTTTTAGTAGTTTGCTTTCATTCAGTTATCTGGATTTTTATATATTTGTACTTTCAGAGTTAGAACTTGAGAACAACCTCTAGTCACTAATATTCACCTAACCCATTATTGATCATTGTGCCAAACAATGGATTTGGAAGTGGGGAGGAAATAGTCTTTGGAAAAAACAGTCTAATGGGAGGATGCTAGCATCTAGAGTTGAAGTTACGACATGCTACTCCATATGGCATCTTAGCATTTGAGAAAAATCCAGAGGCACGAAGTACATTCTGAACTTCCCATATCGTCCCCTAAATCAGTTGATAAAACCTGGAAAAGAGTTTTCTTTCTTTCTTTTTTTTAAGATTTATTTATTTATTTGAAAGTCAAAATTACACAGAGGGAGGAGAGGCAGAGAGAGAGAGAGAGAGAGGGAGAGAGAGAGAGAAGATGTTTTCCATCTGATGGTTCACTCTTCAATTGGCTGCAATGGCCAGTGCTGCGCCGATCTGATGCCTGGAGCAAGGAGCTTCTTCCAGGTCTCCCACATGGGTGCAGGGGCCCAAGGACTTGGGCCATCTTCTACTGCTTTCCCAGGCCATAGTAGAGAGCGGTAGTGGAAGTGGAGCAACAGGGTCTCCAACAGGCGCTCATATGGGTTGCTGGCGCTCCAGGCCAGGGTGTTAACCTGCTGCACCATAGCAACGGCCCCATGGAAAAGAGTTTTCTGACCTTTCCTGAATTAAGTCATGAGACCCTTATGTGAGAGGTGCCCTCCCTATTCCTGGAGGAAAGGAACATCCTTATCTCTGAAGACAGGGACACGAAGAAGAATCTGAGCAAACTGTGTGAGCAAATGGTTCCCCTTGGTTATTTTTTTTATTTTATTTTTTTGACAGGCAGAGTGGACAGAGAGAGAGAGAGAGAGAGAGAGAGAGAGAAAGGTCTTCCTTTTGCCGTTGGTTCGGGGTCTCCCTGTTTCTTTGGTTCTTCATTTCCCAGTGCTTCCATATCACATAAAACATATGTTAAATATATTTGTATGCCTTCTTTCTTTTACTATCTGTTTTATTATAGGGATTTCCCAGCCATGAGCCTGGCAGTGGGTGAAAAAATATTTCTTTCTGTTCTCTGTAGTCTACATGATACCTGCTATGAGGGACGTAGGCAGAGATACACAATTTCCTTAATCCCCCATCCTGACATGGAAAGTCAACTATTTATGACATGCACAAAACTCAGCTCAACAAGAAAAGGCAGTTGATACCTCCATTTTCTCTTTGGTTTATTTTCTCAATGAAAAATACAATATGATTAAATCCTTTTTCCTATATAATCTTTTATCATCTAATGTTTTATCTCATTCCCCTGAGACTTTAAGAGCTGAATTTAATACTGAGAACATTGGTAGAGTAATTTGTATTCCTGTGGGGCCAATAGGAAGCCATTCTTTAGGGCTTTTTTGAGGACAAACATTTATATGTGGGTTCCATGGGTCTTGTGATATAGCCCAGAATCTTTTCTATATTCATAAACATTTACAAATAGCTCGAATTCTTCCATATACAAGCTAATTTAAAGCCACAAATATATATTAACATCTGTTAGTATTGTTTTGTCAGTAAACAAAAAATACTAGTAATGTTGAAATATATTTTTTTGACTATGGGAGTACTTTCCTGGTATATGCTTTCTGTCATATTTATGTGAACAAAAGACACACACGTCAATTGGGTTCAGAAGACAAAATTCTCATTGTTATTCTTTTAGCCTCTTTTACTCTTGCTATTTCTGTTGGGGTGAGGTCTTGAATGAGAGTTTAATGTCTAGTGAAGAATTTCAATTTCAGAACTTTCTTTGGCTTTATACAAATTTCTAGTCAAGTGGAAATTTCACAAGAGAAAAGAAAAAGAACAAACAGAATAGGTTCTATTAGACTTTTAAGTCTGTTTCATGGGACTCAGTAGTTTTAAAATTGAGCACTGTGGCGTAGCGGGTTAACACCCAGGCCTGAAGCACCAGCATCCCATATGGGCACTGGTTCAAGATCCGGCTGCTCCACTTCCGATCCACCTCTCTGCTATGGCTTGGGAAAGCAGTAGAAGATGGCCCAAGTGCTTGGGCCCCTGCACCCCTCGTGGGAAACCCAGAAGAAGCTCCTGGCTCCTGGCTTTGGATTGGCATAGCTCCAGCTGTTGTGGCCAATTGGGGAGTGAACCATTGGATGGAAGATCTCTCTCTCTCTCTCTGTGTAACTCTGACTTTCAAATAAATAAATAAATAAATCTTTAAAAAATTGTCACTTAAAGTTTGGTTCCATTTCTTAATACATTATTTTAGCAAATCTATAGGTACATCTATATGAATAGATCATGTACTCTCTCTGCCTTTGAAACTTTGTACAGTTCATACAGTATTATTTTCATCAATGTATGTAGGTAGAATGTTCACAGGGATAACTAGAGTTTAAGGAGAGAGTTCTTGGGAGGCTTTGTGCCATCTAGACTCTGGTGGCATTTTTCTTTGCTAATGTCGGAAAGAAACACCTCAGAAGGGTCACAGAAAACATATGAAAGTTTTATACAAACCTGCCAGCATTTGACCTTAGAGCTGGTCTAATTGTCAAAGGAGCTGCAGGATATGAAACATTCTCATTAGAATGTCATGGCAACATTACTGAAATTATTAACTATCCAGTGGGATGATAGATGTTATAGGATGCTGATGTCCTTGGCAGAACATATTGCTTAATTATCTCCTTTTAGTATTAGCATGCAGTCACGTTCCTATGATCAAGTACTATTCCAAATGAATATAAAATGAATTTGTAAGGAGAGAATATTTAAATATCTTACCCAATAAAAGAGCAGATTAAATGTCAGTTCTTCATTAGGTATTCTTTAATCAAAGTTCTTTTTATGGTTTTATGATAAATCCTTCCATTTTGGCACTTGAACCAAAGACCCTTAGGTCTAAAAGGAACTATTCTTTCACTTGAACTCAAGGGAAGTTTAATTATTTTTAAAAGTAGAATTTATGGTCTAGTGGGTAGTACTCATGAGTATAATCTAGAAAACTTTTAATTTTAGTGCTGGAATTAATAACACGTCTGATCTTTTGCAAGGCTATAAAGTCATGTGACTTAGTTTCCCCATATGTGAAAAATAGAATCCAATAAAATGTTTGAATATTTATGCTATAGATTTGTAACATTCAGGTGCTATCAAGATTCTTTGCCGTTTATGGTGAACTCTCCTAATTCTGAAAAAACAGTCACTACCTTCAAATAAGTTATTTTGTATACTTGTCTGTTTTCATTAGTTTGATACTTGTCTGTTTTCATTAGTTTGATACTTAAGAAATAGCCTAGAGATGCAGTGGATAGTGGGGTAGAATTTCATCTACCTTTGCAGCTAAACAAACTTCAGTAGCATTTGCTCCTCCAGATGAGCAGTGTATTTCACAGGAAGAAACGTGCAACAGTAGGGAGCTTCAAGGATGTGGGTCCCGGGCAACATCCAGGGTGTCCTAAAGTATTCCTGAATAGCACAGCTCTGCCACAGAATGGGCTGATTCAGGAGGACAATGAAACAAGACTGATGTGGGTATTAATGAGCTCCAAATTAGTTTGCTGTATTTGCTTTTATGATACCAGTTGTGGGAATGCAGAAATAAAGATGGAAAATCAGGAAGGTTGGTTACCAGAAACCAAATCTATGTGTCTATAACTGGAAATTGTATGCTTTCAAAGCTAAAGTAAAGGCTTGCCTTATCTGAAAAGCTTTTATAAATTATAGCCTTTATACCCTTATGTTGGGTTCAAATATGGGAGAAATAGTCAGAGAAAATACTTTTTGTCTGTTAATTTGTGTTGGTTAGAGCTCTTTGTGAACAGTACAACTGCTGTAGTCAGTGTAACTGTTGATGATGACTTAAGACATAGCAATGCTATGATGCAACTATGTATTATCAAGTTCAGTGATTTATGCTCCATTGCATATGTTCATTAAATTTTAATTCTTCTGAAACTAATAACTCACACCAAATAAATCTTTTTTATTTAAGGGCTTTTGATGAATAATTCTTGGTGCACAGGTTTTAGTGTTTTAAAGATCAGATAAAAATTTGTTAATCTTTACAATTATTATAAGACAAACATGTTATAGAACAAATGCTATGTAATGCATAAAGTAGACAGAAGTGATTAATTGAATTGGAACCCATTTGTATTTGCCTTAAGTTATTTAACTAAATTTTCTTTTTTTTTCAATAGTGTACTACTCACAGATCATATATATAGCAAATGTGGCACTTGAGAAGGTCTCATATGCTTTCTTTGTGAATTAGTTGTACAAAAGATAGGAGCCAGAAGTTATTACCAGTACACTTACAGAGGTTTTGTCCATTGGAATAACTGTATTTGGTATATATTGATGAATCAATATTTACCTTAGGGAGTTGTCTAAGTATTACAAAGGGTTATGTTCCATTCAGGGTATATTTTTGTTATTAATATCTTGACTATTGCAAATGCATTATAAATATGTGTTAAATAAACAAATGAATAATTTGTGTAAAATATAGAAAGTTTTTGCTTATTATATGATGAAAGTCAAAGAGGCAGATATTCAGAATGTTATTTTTAGATTAGAATACAGCCTGAGACCAACCAGGTAAAATATTATAGGAATATATAGGAATAGAAGTTGTGACTATTAGTTAACAAAACAGTGATGAAATATTAGGTTAGATTGAAAGCAGTTCTTATGAAAGATTCCTAGGGCTGGAAGCAGCATGTGACTTAACTTGCAGGGGCCATGACTTGTAGTTTAATCATTAGAAGCTATCCTGACATCAGGGATATAAAGGGCATTATTGAAAGTGTACTAATGTGGCAGATTTTGTTTTCCAAGTAAGCATGATCCCAAGAATGTCTTCCATACACTCTTCTGAAATGTGACAACTATCAAGAAATGGACTATGTATCTCCATTCCCTTCCATATGAGCAGGTTTGGTCCAAACATCTATCAGTAAAATACATCTGATGTGATACTGTGCCAGTTGTTGGTGTAGTCCTTAAATGCCCTTGAAGATTCTGCTTCTTGCTTCTTAGAAGGCAGCTACAGCATTAGAAGCATGACTATTCTGAGATCATCAAGCTGTGAAAAGTCCAAGTCAAGTTGAAACTGAGACAGGTGTGGAAGGGAACAGAGAGAAAGAGAGAGAAAGAGAAAGAGAGAGACCTACCCCAAGGATCACTGCATTTGCAAGAAGCCATCTTAGGTGTATATCTTACATGAACCTTCAGAGGACTCAAGACTGAATGACAGGGCTGGTGAAGTGGTATAATGGGTTAAGCTGCGGCCTGCAGTGCTGGCCTCCCATATGGACACTGGTTTGAGTGTCCTGGCTGCTCCACTTCTGATACCAATCCCTGTTAATGGCCTGAGAAAGCAGCAGAGGATAGCCCAAGTGCTTGGGACCCTGTACCCATGTAGGAGTCCTTGAAGAAGCTCCTAGCTCCTGGCTTCAGCCTGGCCCAACCTGGGGCATAGAGGCCATTTAGGGATTGAACCAGCAGATGGAAGCCCTCTCCTTCTCCCCTGCCCCCTCTTTCTGTAACTCTGCCTTTTAAATAAATAAATAAATAAATCTTAAAAAACAAACAAAAACCAAAAAAGACTGATGCAACTATTTAGAAGACCCTGAACGATAACTATAGACAAAACTTGTCTGTGAAACAAATTAACAGAGTTGTTTTAGGTCACTAACTTTTGGGGCAATTTTTAATGTAAAAATAGTTAACTGGGTTGTTGTCATGGAATTGTGTAAGAAAGTACACTCAAAAAAATAATGTTTCATTCCAGAAAGAGTGTGTTTATGGGGCTGGCATTGTGATGTAGGAGGTTATGCGTCAGCCTGTGGTGCCAGCATCCCATATGTACACTGGTTCATATCCTGGATACTCCACTTCCAATCCAGCTCCCTGCTAATGGCCAGGAAAAGCAGTGGAAGATGACCCAAGTGCGTGGGCTCCAGTTCCTCAAAAAAGCTCCTGGCTCCTGGCTTTGGATTGGCCCAGCTCCAGGGCTATTTTGGGAGTGAGCCAGCAGATGGAAGATTTCTCTCTCTGTCTCCCCCTCTCTCTATCTGTAAGTCTGCTTCTGAAATAAATAAGTAAATCTTTAAAAAATGCAAGAGTGTGTTTACAATTGAGTTTCAAAGAGCATTGAAGATCTTACCTTGCAATATTGGAGTCTTGTCATTTAGACATGATCTGCTACATGCATAGTTCAACTATAAAAGTGATATGGATATCTTATGAAAATCATATTTCCTGCCCATTAAATCATTTAAAGTGATACCCCAAAGTTGTTTTACTTTGTGAAGAATTAAGTCAATTATCTAAAAAATCCTTATTTATGTGATTTTTTTTCTTTTTTTTAGATTTATTTATTTTATTTAAAAGCCAGAGTTACACAAAGAGAGAGAGAGAGAGAGAGAGAGAGAGGTCTTCCATCTGATGGTTCACTCCCCAATTGGCCACAACAGCTGGAGCTGTGCTGATCGGAAGCCAGGAGCCTGGAGCCTCTTCCAGGTCTCCCATGTGGGTGGAGGGGCCCAAGGTGCAGGGTCATCCTTCACTGCTTTTTCAGGCCATAGCAGAGAGGTGGACCAGAAGTGGAGCAGCCGGGTCTTGAACTGGCGCCCATATGGGATGCCAGTGTTCCAGGCCATGGCGTTAACCCAGTGTGCCACAGCGCTGGCCCCGTGTTTTTTTTTTTTTTTTTTTTCCTACCAAAATGTGTACTATAGAACAGTTGTTTAGCGCTTTGTTGCACATGGCATCACCTAGGGAGCTTTTTAAAAAACATTTCCGTTGCTGAGGCTGTTTCTTATAACAATTAAATCAGAAATATAATAAGAAATAAAGATCAAGAAAGAGTATTGTTAGTAATAGTCCACAAGACCGGCACCGCGGCTCACTTGGCTAATCCTCCGCCTGCGGCGCCAGCACCCTGGGTTCTAGTCCCAGTTGGGGCACCGGATTCTGTCCTGGATGCTCCTCTTCCACTCTAGATCTCTGCTGTGGCCCGGGAAGGCAGTGGAGGATGGCCCAAGTCCTTGGGCCCTGCACCCGCATGGGAGACCAGGAAGAAGCTCCTGGCTCCTGGCTTCACATTGGCACAGCGCCGGCTGTAGTGGCCATTTGGGGAGTGAACCAACGGAAGGAAGACCTTTCTCTCTGTCTCTCTGTCTCTCACTAACTCTGCCTGTCAAAAAAAATTAATAATAATCCACAAAGCTTGCTAAGAAGATCTTAAAGGAGACAACTATAATCATATTAGAGAAATGTCTTCATGAAAACAAAAACCCACCGCCATTTTAATTCTTTGGAAGTTTCTGTGTTCTAAGAGATAGTGTTATGTAAAGAATCTGGACTCCTTTTCAACAAAAAACAAGTGGAGTCCATAGTTGCAATGAAAACCATTGGACTAAATGCCTGGGATTTTATTCACTTTACCCTTGTGTCCTATTTTCTATATCTGCAAATGGTGATTAGTGGTATTAGCACCTTGGATACCATGAAGGTCAATGTGTTAATGCTTTTGAGACCCTTTAAACTATTGAATCAAGATATTATTACCTTCATGGAACACATAGAGCACACGCTCCATTAAGGAAGGAGGAATTCAACCAAGTCAACATTTTAAAAGACTTAACTGTTCATGATATTGTAAAGTACTATGGCATCTAATGATTTTAGCATTATCTGTACTGTTTAATGCTTTGTTTTCTCCCTTCACACCCATTGGTTTTTAAAGATTGCCGTGTATTCCATTTAAGATATTTGTTTCTCTCTGTCTCTCTCACTGTCCACTCTGCCTATCAAAAAAAAAAAAAGATATTTGTGAGGGGCTGGCACTGTGGTGTAGTGGGTTAATCTGCTGTCTGCAGCACTGACATCCCATATCAGTGCAAGTTTGTGGCCCTGTTTTTCCACCTCCAATCCAGCTCCCTGCTAATGTGCCGTGGAAAGCAGCAGAAGATGGCCCAAATGCTTAGGCCCCTGAACCCGTGTGGGAGACCTGGAAGAAGCTCCTGGCTCCTGACTTCAGCATGGCTTAACCCTGGCTGTTGTAGCCATTTGGGAGGTGAACCAGTGGATGGAAGATCTCCCTGTCTCTCCTTCTCTCTATAAAGGCTGCCTTTTAAATACATAAATGAATAAACAAATCTTTTTTGGTAAAAAAAAAAAAAGCAATATTTGTTACTTAATTTGTTAACCAAATATTTCTGTGAGCAAATTTTTTTTTTGTTGTGATAATCATTCCTACATATGCATAAACTTTGTTTTAACTGGTGGCAGTTCCTATAACTTGTAAATTACTTTAAGAACTACAATACTTTCTTACTTGTGTGTTAATAAGCTAGAAGAGTTATTTATGTGAGACAGACAAGTTTAATAGCTAAAGATAAAACAGGTAGTATTTTAAGTGTAATTTTCCCTTGGCATTGAATCTCTGTGTTGCATTTTGAAGATTAAAATATGACAATTCATGTTGCAAGAGTAACTAAACCCAATTTAAGTGACATGGTAATTAAAAAATGACATATTTCAGTAATAAAGCAAGTTTGATCTAGACTTTCTTCTATAATGTAATCTTATCTGAGAACTGATCTTTCCTGTTTTACTACACTGATTGATCCATTGCTGAAAGACATGTGTTTTGAAATCCACCATCATTTATGAGTTTTATGTCAAGAGTCTGGTTCCATTTTCTCCCCATAATGATAGCACACTTCAGAGGTCAGATCTGATCAATTCTTCTGTGACAAGAGGAACTATTCTGATTGGCTTTTGACATTGATATTTAAACACTTCTTGATTCTATTGAATGTCACCATTAGCTAAATAATGTTTGCTGGGATCATGATGGAGTAAACTAATACCAGTAGGATATATAAAGTCATAATAGACAGTATCACAAATTAATGAATCATTTTCCTGGAGATGGCAGATATATTGTTAATGTTTGCCAAAGTTTGATTTGAAAACTGATTGGTAGTTGTTCACCATGTTTTTTTTTTAACTTAAAAATATTTTTATAGCATATCTTTTCCAAACAATAGCCAAAATTAAAATTAAGCACAAAATCTCCCCCCCCCAAAAAAAAAAAAACACCTGGGGAAACTCCTTCAGTTTAAGCTACTCCAGGAAAAATTGACCCATAGCACATTACAAAGGTGATCTAAGGCCTGTAGCTGGAATTCAAATTTTCAGTTTTTTTTTTCAATGTAATAAATTGTAGTTTGGGGACATTTTTTCACTTCAGCATGCTCTCAGATCATAGATGAGTAAACTAATATTATAATACTTACAGTTAACTTGCTGTTCTAAAAATAAAACCTCTGAACTGTTGTCTCCATTATTTTAAATTCATTTACATTCATGGAATGTGCTTTTATTCTTTTTAAAAAGCTTTCATAGTGTACCCTTTTTTGTTTCTGAAGAACTTCATATGCTGCATGCTAATGTTGACACTTTTAAGTAACTTTCTAGAATAAAATGGCTTCTAGATATTAAATGCTACATCATTCAGCACTATTCTTTATTAGTGTTTATAAATTAAACTTTTTAAAACTTGCTTCAGTTCTGGGGGCAGTCACCTGTTAATACACAGAGAATACTTACTGTTGTGTCAGTAATCACAAATATCATTAGTATATCAAAGTAATAGCATAGACATAAAATAATATGATTTATGATATCTTAGATTTTAAGATATACAACTAATATTGAACATCATTGATAATATCATAAAGATCAAATATATAATCATTATTAATTTTAACATTTCTAGGACAGAGTAGAATTAGCTGAAATGGACTTGCTACTTTCCATTTAGTGATATATACTTAATCCAGATTTGTATGTTTTCATTTTTTAATACTATATTTCATTCAAATGCTAGTATGTTGTGTTCCCAGTGCCTATTCATTCACCATGTAGCTAGGTAACTTTTGTTTGTAGAATGGATAAGAAAAATGATTCCTTGGTTATTCAAACCATTAAAATATCAACAATATATTTGAATTGAAGCAAGTGATTGGTTAGAAAGTATATGACTGGCCAACATTTGGTATGACAAATAAAAACTTTGTTTTAAATACGCCCCGAGGCATCGGCAATACAAACATCATAAGGCGAAAATAAACAATAAGAAAATGAAAAATCAACATTTGGGAGCACTGAAAACCCATTGCTGTGATCTTGTGATATAGTTCAAACATCATATCTTGTTGACAACTTCCTGAGTATTATTGCAAGCACAGATATAGAGCATTTCTGACCAAACAACCATGACATACACTGTAGATTTACAATGAATGCTATTAAGATAACATGTCTCTTTTTCTCAAGGGGCAGCTGACCATGTGTGTTGTCTCTTCTACTTTATCTTTGAGAATGACAGGACACAATGAGGCCAGCAATGTTGATGGGCATTGATCTGTTTCAGAAATGAATTAACTCAGAGTTTCAAGGACTGAGAAATGACTCTAGGCTTTCCTTTTTAAAAAGATGATATCTCATTTTCTGAGTTCAGAGATAAGAAAAATGTGGAAATTGAGAAAAACAGGCTAAAAAACAAATAATATGCATTAAATCTGAAGGACAATTTTTCCTCTCGTATTATATTTACTAGCTGATAATTCTAGAGTGTAAGCTCATGTTTTCCAGCTAATGAGAGGTGTGACAAAAATATGGATTGTTAATTTGGAAGGTGACTAGGAAATTATCCCTATTGTAATCTTTTTCAATTTTACTCACACCCCCAATATAACTAAGGAAAATATTGCTTTCATAAAATATTGTGGTAAACACAGCACTGGAATTCTAGTCTTATAACTACTTTCAGATGGAGACATAAAAATGATATTTCAAAATGTTAAAAATAATCAATGTGAGGAGAAATTGGACCTTGAGTATTTGACTGTGGTGTTATTACTTCCCCTTGCTGGTGTGTTTCCAATTTTAGCGGTTGTGGGAGAAAGACAAACTGTGCACATGCACATAGTCTCCCAATATTAGCTCCATTTGTTTAGGAGATCTAATGGTTTTTATTTTCAGACTTCATGCCCTTGAGATTCCTTAATAATTTCAAATTCCATCAGAAATGCCTCTACCTCCAAAACCATGTTTAATGATTTGATTTCTTTTGATTTGTAGAGTAACATAGTAAATAAAGTTAACATTTATCTCAAGTACTGCAAAATGCCTTCATTAAGCCAATTACTATGAATAGCGTTGGTGGATAATATTGGGTACTCATGGTCTCCATATATTTTCCCCACTGACATTGCTGGAACTAGAGTGTGAGTGTCTGAAGCAAAGGATTAGTGTGTCCATTTTTGCTGACCCATTCAGATAGAATGGGCCGTGGGAGGGGAGGAGTTGATGAATGAACATAGATTAATCTAAAAAATAGATTATTAAGAAGATATTTAAACCTTAAAAATATGGTGTAATTCTTATAAATACTAAAAGCTACTAAAAGCTGGATATAATAAAAAATTCACTGGAGAATTAAGAAAACATATTTAAAATTAAATGAAAAGAACCAAAATGAGAAAATAATGAGGAAAACAGTGGAAGTAAAATGTATATATATTTATCTGACAGTAAATCTTTTCTTCATTTCAAAAAGCAGGTAATATGTTATTACATTGCTAGATTAAAAGTTCTTAGAGTTTAGCAACTAGCTTTTTTTTAAAACATTGTATACAGTTTGAGACTCATTTATCATTCACTTACATTATGGACATGTTTTATTCAGCATATTATGTAATATTCAGTATATACCTAAATGTCTCATGGACATTATCATCATTCTGATGAAATGCTCTGATAAAATGTTGTCTAAGTACACATACATCTTTTGTTCCTTCCAAATTTTGTTCAGGAAGAAAACTTTATCAAATCTGGATGGACCTACTTCTCAGACGAGGCAGACTTTCTTTGAAATAGAAAGTTAGAGTTTTCCTTTGCAGTGTTCCTTGTGCACATACACATTACTGGGTATTTCACTGACTTCATCAACAGAGGCAGAACTGTGCCTCAGTTCCCATGTCAGAGGCATCTATTTGAACCGGAAATGATTTATCAAAGTCGGGAAGGTGTTAATATGACTGGATTTTCATCACATGCATTTGTTAGGTTCTTGAATGTTAAATAATCACAAGCTGAATCATTGTCCACATTAATGAATTAACGGTCACAATTTGTACTGAAAGTCATCTCTTTACACCTTTGAAAATGAAGTTCATCTTCAGTAATGTGTTTTTTCCATGAAGTACATGAAATCATTGGAATGTTATCAAGAAGATACATGCCTCAAATCAGCATGTAGCAGCATCGCCACAAAGTAGGGATATAATAGCTACAGCATGACACCAGCAAGACACAGCATCCAATTTGTGCACTCCTGAGCTGGCAGGAGATTTGTAGCTCCATATAGCACTTTGTTCAAATAAGCAGTAAACATACATTTACTGTTCCCTGTTTCCAAAGAAACTTCTGCACCTCTTTGCTCTTGTGCAGTTGAAAAGGTTTGGCCCTATTTTGTCACTACCTTGGAAGCCTCACAACCTTCTTTTAGCATGCTGGTTATCCACTTGAATGTTGTTGATTGCTCCCTGAAATTCCTACTCACATTGTACACTGCAATTTGCAGTATTTGGCTAAGGGAGCAATGAATAATGATTGTCAGGGTCATAGGAGCAGGGGAAAGATAACATATTGGCATTTGCTTCCTATAGAAACATCTTAGCAGAGAAATTGTGAGTAACATTAAATATTGCTTGCATGTTGGTTCATGCCTTTTAATATGTCCCTGCTACGAAACATATAATATAGAGTGATTTGTGGCTTCCATCATGAAAACATAATTTGTAATTAACAAATTCATATGACAAGTAGGAATTAACTGAGTAGTTGAAGTGATCATAGTTCACTTACTGCAGTGAGCCAGGGACAAAGGTTAAGGTTCTCTGAGTGAGGCCATGCCCTTCTTGAGGGACCTTAACGTGGTACTTGGAGCAGCCTAGACTCTTTGATTGTGAGTAATTTTAAGTGACAATGGGAGAATTAGGCTTCAGTGCTTCAGTGACTGGGAGTGACATATTCTTAGCCTGCTTAAGTCCTTGTTTGAGGCTGGCTGTTGTCCTCAGTGTAGTCCCTGGTAATCCTACTTTGTGCCCTAGGAACCACTTTTTTTTTGTCTTGGTAACTTAACTTTTCCCAAAGATAGAATCAGTTGTTGCTCCCCATGCAATGAGACTTCCTTCTTAGATATCACCGGAAATAAACAGTCTCTGAGTCCTGGGGTGATGTAAAAAGCTAGGGACCCCAGTGAAACACCTGGTGGTTTATTAAGTGCTCATTTGCAGACCCCACTAGTAAGCCCCCTCCCCCCGCCAGCTTTCTTTAGCATATGTGGAAGAACCTATCTCATCTGAATTTTTTGCAAATCTAGAGTCAAGGAACCTGGGTTATTCAGAAGCAGGTAACGCATAGCAAAAGCTGGTTTGTGAGCAGTCCTTCGATATCATTTCAGGAATACTGAACTTCTTCAGTGAGGGAGGAGGGTGACTGAATGAAGTAGTCCAAGTGGCTAGCTCTGGTCGCTGGAGAGAGGTGTTTTATGAGATAAGAGTGACCCCTTGTCAAGGGAAAATCCATGTTCTTCAATAAGGAAGGAAGTGGGAAGTTGCTAGCAAGCCAGCACCACTTCTTGTGTCTTTCATGTTTCACAGGTCTCTAAGCCTACACTTTGCTCAGGTACAGCACTGGCCTATGCCACCCAGTGCTATTTTCTCACTGATGGGCTCTTCTTTTTATGAGTTGGTAAGGCTCACAATAGTGACCTCCCTGTGTCAAACTACTGCACCGACATTTTATTCATTAGCCTAGAAGTTAGCTCTTGTAATTTGGCCTCTAGACTCCAGGTGGGGTAGTTCACCTTGGGGCATGGCTAGAACTGCATTTTCAGGTAATTGGTTGTCATCTTCATCCTGTATACTCTATTTTACATGTTTATAAATATTGTTCTGAGAAAGATATCCTTGTTTTTATCAGACTATCAATGAGTACCAGTCTAGCTGTCTGATAGATACTATAAAATATTCCAGGTTTGTTTTACAATTTTCCTGATCAAATCTCTGGAATTTTATTGATTAAAATTAGTTACTGGTCAAGGCTAAGTTTACCAAAGACCTGAGATTAAAAAGGGCTGGGGAAGATACCCTCAAAATCCAGTTCCTGGTAAATGAGACTCAAGCCCCTGCTGGGTCTGTGTGTTCAAGATGTCATGACACTGGAATAAAGACTCAACCACTATAGGAGATCTGCTCTGATACTTGCCTGTGAGTTGCTTAGAGGTTAGCAGAATACCATTTTCTTCTGATATCTCAGATGCTGGTAGGCCTTGAGTCCATATGCAGAAAGATTATGAATTTTTGTAATGAGCCAAGCCAGCTGAGAACTTGGTGGGTGGACCTGTTTAGAAGTGTGGTTGGATCCATTATCAGGGTGTTTCAATAGAGTAAACCCTGGGATATGACAGTTAAAATCAGCAGGCCCAGGAAGTACACCATATTTCTTTAAACTGCAGCCTGTGGTGCAAAAATAAAAATGAGAATGAATTAGTCTTTGGGGGACCAATCTCTAAGTTGAAAGGCAATAGAAATTACAGCAAGTAGCAACTTTCTAAATTATTTTCTTACGCTTCATGCTGTTCTAAAGTCTATATTTTTAGTGCTTCCACCTACTAACTTCATTCTCTTTCCTGCTATCTCTAATACATCTCCAGTGATATATTTTCAGTGAGAATTCAATTACCTTGAGAGGCAAATGTGCTAAATGGCAGTTTGAGGATTATTTTTTCCCCCAGAGTTGATTGTAAAGCCAACTCATGATCCTAGCTCTGGTTCGTCAGGAGAATCACTGTCAACAAGCTGTTAAAAATGAAACCCAATAATGAGGGAGAATAGATGACACATCAGGCAAATCTCCTTGTTCTCACCGATTGCCTCATTTAATTGGCACTGTTTTATTGAATTTTTAATAGAATGGAATGAGATTTTAATGTAATCTCATTGAATTTAGACCTAATTCAATATATTAATTTATTATGAATCTTTCCCCGTTAATTTGTTTTGTATGAATTATGCAATGGAAAGTTTCCCAAATTGCCAGTTATTTGTAAACTTTGAAAATTTCTCTCCTAAGGAAGTTTGTTACTTGTAATAATGTAAAAAACTGAGTGAAACCAGTCAGTAGTATCTTGCCTATTATTGCCCTAGTTAAGGTACTGTGAGTTGTTAACAAAATGCAGGCTTATATTTGGTAAATTTCCATGAACTTGGGGACTGAGCCTTAGTTGTGTTAACCCTTTCATGTGATGGAATGATGGCAGTAACATATAGTCCTGTGAGATGTCAGGCAATTGAAGAAAGCAGTGTTTTTTTTTAATTTAATGGTATGATCTGAAATGGGCCTCATTAAAAATCATATTTAATCTCAGTCATTCAGTACAAGTTGCAGTTTTGCTTTAGGGAAAATTGTACAGGTTTCCCTGAAAAAAATGCTGACTGTATATTTGTCTATTAGTTATATCTTGATTGTTTTGTTCCAATGAATTTAGGGAATTAGCATCAGACTTCTTAGAACAATTAATGAGTGACAAAGGTATAAAATTTCTACTATTTTAATAAGGATAAATCAGGATATTTCAGGTTGAACTAAGAGATAATGGTGAAATCAGGATATTTCAGGTTGCTCAGAGAAAATGTACTAAAAAATTATCTGGTGACAGTGGAATCCATGAAGATAAGAGTTTTAAGTAAAATGCACAATGGTTTGTATATTCATAGTTTTCTAAAGGATCTATTGATAAAGACCTCTTAAGTGACAAAGTGATATATGGTCAGTTTTGGAATATTAGAAGATAAGCCTAGATAAATCAATAAAAATCAGCTAGAGAAAAATCACTTTATATTTTGTTCATAAATTAGGCACATCATATTCATGAGTTCTGTATCCATAGATTCAATCAACCACAACTAAGAATTTTTACCTATCAGAGTACTGCAAAAACAAACCACAATATATCATTTCACCCCAGTTAGAATAGCTACTATTAATAAGACAGAAAACAGCAAATACTTGACAGAATAGTTGAGACAAGGGAATTCTTATACAAGGGTACATCAAAAAGTTTCTATAACACAGAATTAAAAGTTCAGTTTATGTTGGGGCAAAAAAATTTTGAAATCCATGTATAGCTATTTAATAAAACACATTTTCCATGACTTTTGAAGGACTCATCATGAATTTCACATTTTTTTAAAGTTTCTTTTTAATTTATTTGTGAAAGAGTACAGAAGAGAGAGAGAGAGAGAGATCATTCATCTGCTGGGTTCATTTTCCAACTTCCCACATCAGGCAGGGCTGGATAAGGCCAACACCAGAAGCCTGGGTCTCCTTTGTGAGTGGCAGGGACACAAATACTTGGACCATCATTTGCTTTCACCCAGAGAACACATCAGCAGGAAACTGGATTAAAGCAGAGGTGGGACTCAATCTCAAACTTTCCAATATGTGATCCCAAGTGGCAGTTTAACCTGCTGTGGCACAATGCCCACCCCTGAACTATTTTTACACCAAAATAACTTATCTTAAATTTTTTTATTATGGGTGTTTTGAAGTGCAGTATTGGTGTACTGTTAGTATAGTGGATGTTTCTCAAAAAACTAAAAATAGATCTACCATATGATCCATGGAACCCCTATCACCCTTGCTGGGTATGTATACAGAGGAAGTGAAATCAGTTTATCAAGGAGATACCTGCACTCCCATGTTTATCTCACTTTTAACAATAGCCAAGATATGGAATCAACCTATGTGTCCATCATTGGATGAATGAATATAGAAAAGGTAATGTAGATACACTATGGGATGTTACTGAGCCATGAAGTAGAATGAAATCCTTCATTTGCAGCAAGATGGATGTGGTTGAAGAAAATTGTGTTCAGTGAAATAAGCCGTGTACAAAAAGACAAATAGTGTCTCCTCTGTGGAAATTAAATTTAAAGAACGGATCTAAATGTAGAAGTGTGATTTTTAGAGGCTGGCAAGGATAGGGTGACGAAGAAAAGAGGGATGCTGGATAAAATACACCAAAACACAGTCAGTTGGGAGGAGTATGTTCTGGTGTTCCAAGGCACAGTGGAGTGACTAGAGTTCACAATAATCTGTCATATATTTTGCGAAGAACTGAAATAGAGGAGCTCAAAGGTGCCAATGAAATGCTAAGGAAATGGAAATGCTAACTACTATAATTTGATCAGCATAAATATCTTAAAATATCACCCCGTACTTTATATGTATGTACAATTATTATATGATAATAAACATTAATAAAACCTTGTGGGACATAAAAAAACAAAATTGTATAATAAGAAAGGAAAATGCATGCTTAGTGACCATCCACAGAATTTTTTTGTCATTCTTCAAATAATTACTTAAACCATTTACATAGCAATTACTTGCATTAGATATTGTAAATAATCTAAAGATTATTTAAAGTATATTGGGGGTATGACTATGGATAGGTTATAGGAAAATACTACAGCATTTTATTTTGGAGACTCGAACACCCATAGATTTTGGCATTCTCAGGGGTCTTGTAACCAATTCCCCTATGGATATGGAGGAACTTATACATGTTTCTATGAATTTCATGCAACATGGGGAAAAAGCTCTACATAATATTTTATAACGAATTTTCTTCTTAACAATGTATTACTTAACAACAAATGTATCACCGTCAGCTCCTAATGGCTGAATAATATATTTTGTTATGGGTCTGCTAAACTGCATTTCACCAATCTTCAACATTAGTTGTTTAGTTTATCTTAAACAGCTTTGGTACTATAAAGGGTGCAGTGTTGCATGCTTTGCCAATCAAATTCAGTGGACTTCTTCTCTGTGATCTTATAAGAAATTTCTATCATGGAAGTGAACCCATATTGATGAAAAATGGCTTCTGGGAAGCTTTAGAATCTTACATCCTGTTCTAATTCTTTTTATTGTGGTTCAACAAATGAAATATTATTTCAAAAGAAGAGATGCCTAACTAGTGTGTGCATGGACAGAAGGGAAAGGGTAAGACAGAGTGAATTATTCCCCTCCTCATGAATCCAGAGCAGACGACCTTCACAGGCATAGACATTCCCCCTAAGATGACATTACTTATAGAGGTGCTGTGTCAACAGCTATCCTGACAGACTACCTTGTCTGCATTATTCCTGCTCCATGAAGAGAAGGAACTCTACTGAGTGTTAGCAGAACACCAGGGCACTGTGTCCTCCTTCCATAGATTGTGTGGGGTTTATACTGCTTTATCAGTTTCCTGGGGTGGCACGACAATTTCCCACAAACTCAATCACAAGATTTGATTTAAAATAATCAAAGAAAACAAAAAAAAAAGTAGCAGTTTATCCTCCCAGAGCTCTCGAGGTCAGGAGTCGTAAATCAAGATGTAGTCATGACTGAACTCTCTCTAAAGACTCAGGGAATCTCCTTCCTTGTCTCTTTCAGGGACCGCTGGACTGTTTTCTATGGATTCAGTTTCTCTGATGACACACTTTGCCTTACTATTCATCTGCACTTCTCTCACTTTGAACAATTATAGTGCAGTTGACATAAAGCCTTTTTCTAATAATTCTGACATTGCCTCATCTCAGGTTTGGAACTTGGTGGTGGCAGTTTCAGAACTGGTCACACTTTCTTGATTATTTAATCTCTCAAGTAATTTTGAATTGTATCAGAGGCATTTTGAATATAACGTTGTATAAACTCTGGTGCTTTGTTTTAAAATATAAATTTTATTATTATTCACACATGGCAAGTCCAATAGATTTAGAGGTTATGGTCAGTGAAAATGCTGTTTGTTACAGTTCTCAATATAAAGAGGCGTATGTTTACATACAAGGCCTTTGTGGTCAGTGTCAGGGTCAGTCATGAGTCACAAGGAATTGGAAAAAAAATATTGTGAGATATTTCATTAATGATTTCCACAGGGAAGAAGGAGAAAGTCAAGGAAAGCAGGTTTAGGACTGGCTAGTTTGAAAATTTCCATAAGGCTCTGGTTGGGGGAACAGCTGTCTTGAGTTTTCTGGTTCCTGAATCTGGGATGCAGGGAAGAGGAATATTGGTATGAAGTATAAGAGCCAGAAAGAGCATGTGGGATGAGGTAGGGCAGACTCTGGACTCATTGCTAAACATACAAAAGGTGTGCTCACAGGGCAGGCTGTTTGCTATATCTAGGAATTAATTTACCCTGAGAGGGGCAGTCTCTATTTGATAAGGGCCCAGATTACAAAGAATAACAAAATCAGAAAATACAGGCAGGTGTTTAGTGCAGCCGCATGCTTTTGGGGACACCAACAGCCCATATTGGAGTGCCTGGGTTTGAGTCCTAATTCCAGTCCCAATCCTTGGTTCCTACTAATGAAGAGCCTGTGAAGCAGCAGTGATGCCTCAAGAAGCTGGGTCCCGCCACTCCTGTGGGAGATCTGGATTAGGTTCCTGGTCCCTGGCTTTGACTTAGCCCAGCCTTGGTTGCTGTGGACATTTAGAGGGAATCAATAGATGGGTAATCTCTGTCTTACTGTCTGTCTTTTTCTGTTTCTCTGCATCTCTAAATAAGTAAATAATTTAAGAATATAGAAAATAAGAAAATATAATGCATATAGTCTTGTTAAAATCCTGGGAGATGTTGTTATTTTTTTTTTTCCCAGCAGCTAATCTCTGTGGTTTGGTTCAGATGGCGAGTTCCGTCTTCACCTTCTGTCAGAATGTTTCCAAGTCAGATGAGCTGCCAAAGCCCTGGCTGTGCTGCTCTGACCTGGTCCTGAGCAGCTCAGGGATGAGCCCAGGACCTGTATCAGGTTTAACTCAGAGGGGCGTGATCCTGCTGTCCTCTCCTAGGGCAGGATGGGGCTTTTGATCCTGCTCCTTGGGCCAGGCAGAAGAAAGTACTCTGGGATCTGAAGCCGTGAGCACTTTCACTTCAGGTGCAGCTCTGAGCCAGCCTAGCTGGAACCCCACTAGGATTAAAAGCAAAAGAGGAAACTCATCTCTTGTTTTGAGCCAGATTGCGTTTCCTCAAAACTCATAAATTGAAGCCTAATCCCAGTATATCAGAATGTGACTGGATTTGGAGACAGAGCCTGTGAAGAGATGATTAAGCTAAAACAGGGTCATTCAGTTCAGACAAATTCCTATAGGACCAGAAGAACAAGAGATAGACAATACAGAGGGAAGAACCGCACAGACAGATGGCAACCACCTGCAAGTCAAAGAGAGAGGCCTCTGAAGAAACAAGCCTGCTACAACTAAGCTTTGGACTTCAGGCTCAAGGACTGTGAGAAAATAAATTTCTGTTCTAACAGCCAGGAAGGCTGTGTTCTTTTTTACTGCAAACTAATACACCCATTTATGAGTTGCTTTGCCAAGTTTGATCTGACTTGTCTGATCTTGCTTATGTTTAGAGTTCTTAAGTAGGTGCTTTCTGATTTGCTCAGAACTTTTAGTTGCAATCAGTGGGCAAGAGGCCACAGGGAGCCTATTCCGCCTTGGCCATGTGTACCATGCTGATAGGTAATATATGACATCCCACTACTTCTTCAGAGTTACTGAACTTGAAAGATTGGATGTAATGTGGAAATAGACTTGGCTTTCCCAGCCAGACTCGTCCTATCTCCAGAAGCATTACAGAAGAAGTTGTCTCTCAAGTTCTAGTTCATATTGAGCATCAGCGTGATGGGACCTTGAGTGATCTTAGGCCATACATTTTGTTTTTTTTTCCTTACCTACATTCAGAAGAAATTTATCATTTAGAATTGTGATTAAAAGCCTGACAAAGGCAGTAAGGTAGCAGTAAGATATGAGAGAGAGCATGACTTCTTTTTAATATCAAGAGAATGTTGCTACTTCATTCTAGAAGTTATGACTGGAAGATTTTTCACTGCAAGTAACAGAACACTCTATAATAAGAGGATTAAACAATAGGGAAAGTATATGTCAAGTTTTGTATACTGGTTAACTGTATATCAGGACATCAAGAGGTAGGTAGATCTTGGATTTGCTAATTCAGTGGCTCGTGCAGCACTAAGCCTTTCCCATTTTCTGATGCTGAGAGCCTTGGAGCTTTTGATTTTGTCCCCTCACCATGGCAGGATGGCCTGTGACTACTTTAAGTAATATATCCTCACTCCACAAGTGCCAGTAAACAGAAGAGGGCATATTCCTTTTAAAGAATTAAGAAGGATAATATTTATAGAGGCCCCTCAGGAAACAGCCCCTCACATGTCATTGGCCTTAATTGTATCACAGCTCTCTTTTGAACCATGTATTGGTGAGGCATGGGTTATGTGCCATTGCTTAGATTCATTTGGTACATCTATTAGGAAAAGAGGCACAGAATAGAGAGGAGGCAGTGTGTGAATTTGCAGCCAGACTGAATTCATTCAGAGAAAATAAATTTGCAGAGGTGGGTGACCAACTGCTGGTGTGCCCATGATGGAACACCTGGCAGAAGACCCTGACCCCCAGGGGCCCGGCCTTTTTATATCTTGGGAGGGCTAGGGATGGGGGTGGGAGTAGGGGACAGCAGATGGAGGTGAATTCCTGGAACTGGTCTTTCAGCTGTTCCAGCAACTGGTCTTCCAGGTGGCTGTGGGAGATGGGGTATGAAGGCATTAGGGTGTGAAACCCAATTGAGATTCAAGGGCAAGGAATTAATTCCAGTGTTTATCTGTCCTTTGGGCAATGAGTGAGAATGGCTGAGGCTTCTGTCTTTGTTCCATCAACATCACTCTTATCTAGGAAAGGTAGTAGACTTCCTTTCCGTGTGAGGTCTTCTAATTCCTGTGTCAGATCACCACAAAATCAGTGTGTGTGTTCACTCACATGTCATAGTGTGTGCTCAGGATCATTTGTCTGATATAGGAGCTTCAGGTGACTTACAGTGTTCTATACAGAAGTGAACTTTCACTGGTCAAAGTAGCACACACTTGGCCATTCGCTCCATTGGTGGTGCTGTGCTAATTAGCTGCTCTTTTAACCCAATAAATGAGATGACAAATAGAGCAGAAATTGGGGTCCACTAGGCTATATTATTTCTTTTTTTGTATTTTGTTTTTTAAGATTTATTTATTTATTTGAAAGTCAGAATTACACACAGAGAGAAGGAGAGGCAGAGAGAGACACAGAGAGAGAGGTCTTCCATCTGCTGATTCGTTGGTGCACTCTCCAATTGGCTGCAGTGGCCGGAGCTGCGCCAATCCAAAGCCAGGAGCCAGGAGTTTCTTCCGGGTCTCCGACGCAGGTGCAGGGGCCCAAAGGCTTGGGCCATCTTCTACTGCTTTCCCAGGCCGCAGCAGAGAACTGGATCAGAAGTAGAGCAGCTGAGACTTGAACTGGTGCCCATATGGGATGCCAGCATTGCAGGTGGCAGCCTTACTAGCTATGCTACAGTGCTGGCCCCTGGTTTTTCTTGAGAACATAGCTGACCACAACCTAGAACAGAACCTCTTAACCCTAGCATTATCAATGTTTTAAACTTGAAAATTCTCTGTTGTGGGGGAGCTGGTGAGGATTGTTCTATGCATTGTAGGATTTTAGCAAAATACCTGCCCTTCATACAACTGATGCCAGTGGTCTTCCCCTGGTTCCAACAACTAATATGTCTTATGATTTTGTTAAATGTCCTTTGTGGGCAAAATTATGGCTGTTTGAGAATCACTGGAATAGAGGAAGAGAGAGTTGGCTCAGTTTGAAAGTTGTGCAGTTGTTGAAGGTCTTGGAGGACAAATGATGCAAAGCACAAGTCTTGGTCTTCACGCTGGGCTTGATAAATGCCTGTCAAAGAATGGTATTTGCAAAGCCAATGTTTTCACACATTTCTGAATGTGGTTTATCTGCCTTTTCTGGTTGTTATGAAACAGGTGCTGTATCTCTGTATTCTGTTTACTGCATAAAGCAGTATTTCAAATGATAGCTCAAACATTTTAAACTATTGATTTTCTATAACAGATTTTGCTTCTGTAGAACTCATCAATTTTTTCATCTCCTGGCTTACAAAATAGTTAATTTAATTGACAAATATAATAAAGTCTTTGTTATTTTCTAGATGAGACTTAAATGTTCAAATTTGAGAAATATGAGAAGAAAAACATACTTGATGGATTTTGCTTAGGGACTTCAGATTTCTATCAAGATGTAAATAAGATGAATGGCTTGTTTAATATTTTTAAATGATTTTTAAGGAATAGTATGATAGGGAAAGAAACAATGACAACAAAGTATTATACTTCTAGGAATATGGATATCATGATTAGCTAAAACAGACTCCTATAGATGAATTTGCTGTGACATATGGTGACACGAGTACTTCACATTTGTGTCACTGGGTCACTTTTTTGGTGTGCGGTATGGATGTATATCCCCTGGACAAATCACACACATATCAGTGAGCATGTCCTTGCAGTATTGTGCTACAGCAGTCTTCCCCTTCTACTTTTAATAGGGCTAGGATCCTCTACTCATACATATTTGGACTAAATCAGTGTTATTCAAAAGAGGTCTGGAGACTGCTACTAGTCAGTAAGTCCAGAAGCTCAGCGTTTAGAAACTTGTAAAGAAATTTGATATTGTAGTGGCGATTAAAGATATGATCTCTTTTAGTAATTCCTTTTTATTGTAGCTTATAAGAATGTTCGTCTATAATGAATCAAGGCAAACAAAATATATCCTAACAAAAAAACGGCCAACCAATCAGCTCTCCTAAACATGATTCTTTTTTCACACGATAATTTGAGAAGCATAAAACTCAATTGCTTATATCTAGATAGTCTCAGGTGGTCTGTTTCCAGCTCATTCCATGCCATGGAAGCAGTGTTGAACTTTGTGCGTTTTTTTTTTTTTTTTAAGAGGTAATTAAAATCAGAGGAAGCAGAGAAGATGGCTGAAGGCATATCTACAAGAGGGCCTTGGGACTATCTATGGTTTGGATGTGTTTTGTGCCCTCAAAGATTCATGTGCTAGAAACTTGGTCCTCAGTCTTGGTTGTGTGGAAGGTGCTGGAACTTTTAAGAAGTGGGGCCTCTTGGAAGTTAGGAACTGCCCTCAGGAGGGAGTACTTCAGTTCTCATGGGCCCCTGTGTTTGTTCCCACAAGAGTGAGTTTTTATAAAGAGAGGTTGTCCCCTGTCCGTTATCTGTCTTCCTGTATCGCCATCTGCCCTCTCCCACTCACATGCACCCCCACTGTAGTGTGAGCTGACATGTTGTGATGGTGCCATGAGGGTCCTCACCATGGACAGAGTAGCTGGCTCCACCTCAGCTTGGACTTTAATCCTGCAAAGCTGAGAGCTGAGTAAACCTCTTTTCTCTATAAGTGCTCAGTTGAGTTATTTTGCTATAGCAATAGAAAACAGGCTAACACTGAAGTCTTCTGCTTAGCTGCATATCCAATTTCCTTAAGTTCCTCGTGGAACCTGGACCATGGTGGTTCCCTATGGGGGTGAAGAGTGAGACTGGAGTCTTCCCATAACATCTGATGGCACTGAAACCACAACTAGAACATAGCATACTCACGTGTGCTCTGAAAAATATGTTCATTTTCAACATTCTGTAGTGGAGTTTAAATCTCCTGTACACTGAGACCTATCCTACTGTAACCTCTAAACTAAATGCTAAAAATTATATCACATACATTCCCAGTTTTATTGCTGTATTTTCAGGGGTCTGGGCCTTTATATATTTCATAGTTGTAGATAAAGCACTGAAGGGGTTGGTATTGTGACATGGTGAGTTAAGCCACCACCTGAGATGCTGGCATCCTATCTGCATACTGGTTTGAGTCCTGCTGCTCCACTTCCAATCCAGCTCCCTGCTAGTGGTCTGGGAAAGCAGCAGAATATGGCCCAAGTACCTGGCCACCTGCTACCCACATGGGAGACCTGGAGGAAGCTCCTGGATCCTGGTTTCAGCCAGGCCTAGCACTGGCTGTTATGGTCATCTCAGGAGTGAATGAATAGATGGAAGCTCTCTTTCTCTCTCTCTCTGTCTCTCCCTTGCTCTCTGTAACTGTGACATTCAAAATAAATAAGTAAATCTATAAACATAAATCTGTAAAAAAATGAAAAAGGAAGGCATTTGTTCTTCTGAAGATTAAAAAGAAAATATGCCCACATGTCAGGTCAGAAGATGATACCAGTTGTGAGCATCATTTTTCTGTCACTTGTGGCCATTTCTTCTAGGCCCTGCTTCTGTAAAAAAATTCCAGTCCTAACATTTGGAAAATGCAGAGATGAGGAATAAGTATTATAAAGGCTTTGGAAAGGTGGATATTGAGTACAAAGCTTGTCGCTGTTCTCTAGTAAGTTAAGATTGCCATAAAGAAATCTTAGTGAGGGTTAGGTTAATTAATGGCCAGTTAAACATTAAGTAGTTTTGTCTAATGTTTCCTTCAGAGATTTTAAGATATCTTTAATACATATTAAAAGAAATTATGTGACCGTAAAAAAAAAAAAAAAAAAAAAAGAAAAGAAATTATGTGGCTGACACCGTGGCTCACTTGGCTAATCCTCTGCCTGTGGCGCCAGCAGCCCGGGTTCTAGTCCTGGTTGCTCCTCTTCCAGTCCAGCTCTCTGCTGTGGCCCGGGGTGGGGGGCAGTGGAGGATGGCCCAAGTGCTTGGGCCCTGAACCCACATGGGAGACCAGGAGGAAGCACCTGGCTCCTGGCTTCGGATCAGCACAGCGCTGGCCATAGTGGCCATTAGGGGAGTGAACCAATGGAAGGAAGACCTTTCTCTCTGTCTCTCTCTCACTGTCTATAACTCTCTGTCTCTCTCTCACTGCCTAACTCTGCCTGTCAAAAAATAAAAATAAATGGCCCAGGTGCTTGGGCCCTGCACCCCATGGGAGACCAGGAAAAGCACCTGGCTCCTGGCTCCTGGCTCCTGCCATCGGATCAGCGCGGTGCGCCGGCCGCGGCGGCCATTGGAGGGTGAACCAACGGCAAAGGAAGACCTTTCTCTCTGTCTCTCTCTCTCACTGTCCACTCTGCCTGTCAAAAAATAAAAAAAAAATTAAAAAAATAAAAAAAATAAATAAAAATAAAAGAAATTATGTGATTTTCCTTTAGTCAGGAGAGTCCCTTACTGTTCATATATAAATATGGATATCTCCTTCTTACAAATAAAGGTCTAATTGGGAATGTTTAGGACTTGTCAAGAAGGAAGAACATTGATGATATACCCTAACGCTTATGTAATAGTGTTTTTAGGTATCATTTAAATTATGAAATATGTACAAACCATGTTTCACCTATAAGACAACAAATACAAAAATCTTATTTTTAGTCTATTTTTCAGATTTTTGAGAACTGCGTTATTCCTGTATAAAGGCTGTCTTCATGTAATTGTCACTAAACACAACCCTCTGTTCCCTATTTTTCCTTTCCCAACTGTAGGTAATGACACGAAACTCAAACTTTGGACATTTTTATCTTGTTTCTCCACTTTGCTACTCAGGTAGCAAAGTGTAGCTTGTCATAAAGTTCTGTTCCCTGTTTATTATTTTCACATTCGTTCACATTTACTGATTCTCTCATCCAATGTTCTAGAAATAGGGCAATGCTCAGATTTCTGGCTCCTCTCCCTCAGTCTATCCTGCACTTATGCCAACCCTCTTCCATTCTTCTGTGCTAGTCCCCACCACTGCACATTAGTTTCCGTTAAGATCAAATTAACCTCCAACTTAGGGACTTCCAGAACCACAAGTATTATGTTCTCTCAGTCCATTAGACATAATCTGAATCAAGTGCTTTTGAAGGAATAAACAACAGTAACAACAACAAAAATCCAAAAACTCAAAACTTACTTCCAAGTAAAATTCTTTTCTTTTCTTTTCTTTTCTTTTCTTTTCTTTTCTTTTCTTTTCTTTTCTTTTCTTTTCTTTTCTTTTCTTTTCTTTTCTTTTCTTTTCTTTTCTTTTCTTTTCTTTCTTTCTTTCTTTCTTTCTTTCTTTCTTTCTTTCTTTCTTTCTTTCTTTCTTTCTTTCTTTCTTTCAGGCAGAGTGGACAGTGAGAGAGAGAGACAGAGAGAAAGGTCTTCCTTTTTGCTGTTGGTTCACCCTTCAATGGCCGGCGCACTGCGCTGATCCAATGGCAGGTGCACCGCGCTGATCCAATGGCAGGGGCCAGGTGCTTCTCCTGGTCTCCCATGGGGTGCAGGGCCCAAGGACTTGGGCCATGCTCCACTGCACTCCCGGGCCATAGCAGAGAGCTGGCGTAGAAGAGGGGCAACTGGGACAGAATCCGGTGCCCCGACCGGGACTAGAACCCGGTGTGCCGGTGCCGCAAGGCGGAGGATTAGCCTAGTGAGCAGCGGCGCCGGCACTTTTCTTTTCTTACTCCTATTCAAATGAATGTGGTTGTTTTATGAGTAGGCTAATAGCTTGTCCATTTGTGGAACTAAAGGGCTATGGAGGGGTTGGCTCTAACAAATTTGAATGAGGAGCCTCAATGCTTTCGGTGCCATTTTTGAGTGATGCCTGATCTCATCAATCTAGTGGGAGGGACGGGACAACCTGTCCGAGAGTATAGCACCACTAGGACTCCGCCAAAAAATCACTAAAAAATCACCCAAAATTACTTGGAGCAAAGGGCAGTCCATGGTGCTTTGCCAAAGTTGGAGCAGTTGGTTTTGACCTTCAGGAGAGAGTCAATTCTGGAGAAAAACCTAACTTCTTTGAATACTCAAATAACACATTGGAACATGATAAGAGAGTAAGGTTTAATAATGATAAAAATGAAGATAATAATAAAACAGCCCTCAACTTAGCATAATAGTTCTTAACTTATGTCTTTTGAAGGGCGCATTTGCAGATGTAAATTCTGCTTTTACCAAGGTGGATATTACTGCTTCTTCCTTGTGGAAAAAGTTTTACTTCTAAGTCTTTTTTGTCATTGAATATTATGAAAAGGTGTAGGGACCCATGAGCCGGCCATGGGCCCACATGCTAAGGCTTGGCTTGCTGATCATTGGCATTAGTTACTGCTATGTGGATGTTTATGGTTTCTGTTGAGCTGTGATATCGGGACCTTTCCATAACCCCAGGCTAGAGTCAAAACAACTATGGCCTTGGGGCTTCCTGTACTTCTTTTCCCACTGACCAAGGCTGAGAAAACACCAGGTGGAAGCTTGTTGTTAGCACCCAAATTGCCTGCTACGTGACCAGGAGCTTGATTGGATGAAGGCGCGTGATCACCTTTATGGTTGGACGAGGAGCGCATGGACTGTGCATGATCAGGCACCCGATTGGAGCACCGCCGCATGGACTGTAGCATGGACTGAGCTTGCTTACATGCTTCTGCAATGATATACTATATAAGCTGTTTGTGATATGGTACGGGAGCTTCCCCTTTCTTTCGGAGCTCCCCTTGCTCAAGGGTTTCTCTTTCTATCCTGTTTAAATAAAAGTCTACTGAAGACGGATCAGCTGGGAGCAGTGTTGTTCCTTTGCGGGCAAGGGAGTGACAAAAAGGGAATAAAAATACTGCCTTAAACTTTTTTTTTTTAAGATTTATTTATTTATTTGAATGGAAGAGTTACAGAGAGGTAGAGTCAGAGAGATAGTGGTCTTCCATCCGCTGGTTCACTCCCCAAGTGCCTCAACGGCTGGAGCTGGGCCGATCTGGAGCTAGGAGCCAGGATCATCTTCTGGGTCTCCCACGTGGGTGCAGGGGCCGAAGGACTTGGGCCATCTTCTGCTGCTTTCCCAGGCCATAGCAGAGAGCTGGATCTGAGGTGGGGCAGCCTGGGCTCGAACCAGCACCCAAATGGGATGCTGGCACCACAGGCGGCAGCTTTACCTGCTACACCACAGTGCAGGCCCCTGCCTTAAACTTTTGAGATAGATTTGTCTCTAGTAAGTATTTAGATATGTCACTTGGATATCTAAGGAAGTAAGAGACCATCATTAGTACATTCTCATGTATTAAAAGTTTTTATTCTCTGTCAAGGGATTTCTTGTAATTTCTGTTTTATTACTATTAGCTTGAGCCTTTTTAATACAGAACTAAATCCTCCATCAGAAATTTAGTAGTTTACATTCTTACCTTGTTATTTATAAAATACATCCCAGGTGTTTCTAATTTTTTTAAAGATACATACAAAAATATGTTGGAAGAATAAATGTTTAAACTTTTTATATTAAAATTGCTGCACAAGATGAGAAGCTAGTTGCTGTTTTTTGTCTTTGCTATACTGAAAATTAAATTCACTGTTTAATTCCAAAAGAAGGGGCTATGGGTTGTTGAAAATAATTTTATTTATTTTTTAACTTTACTTTTTGAGAGACAGGCAGACAGAGAGCTCCCATCTGCTAGGTCACTTCCCAGATGCCACAATAGCTGGTATTGGGCTGGGGTGTGGCTAAGGCCTGGGAACACAATTCTGGTCTCCCACATGGGTGCAGGAGCCTAATTACTTGAACTGTTATCTGTGGCCTCCCAGGATGGGCATGAGCAGGAAGCTGAAATCAGGAGCCAGTTACTTCAGTGCAGCTGCTGGTGAACAAAGTACCTACTTAACTTCTGTGCCGGCCGGCGCCGCAGCTCACTAGGCTAATCCTCCGCCTAGCGGCGCCGGCACACCGGGTTCTAGTCCCGGTCGGGGCGCTGGATTCTGTCCCGGTTGCCCCTCTTCCAGGCCAGCCCTCTGCTGTGGCCAGGGAGTGCAGTGGAGGATGGCCCAGGTGCTTGGGCCCTGCACCCCATGGGAGACCAGGAAAAGCACCTGGCTCCTGGCTCCTGCCATCGGATCAGCACGGTGCGCCGGCCGCAGCACGCTGGCTGCGGCGGCCATTGGAGGGTGAACCAACGGCAAAAGGAAGACCTTTCTCTCTGTCTCTCTCTCTCACTGTCCACTCTGCCTGTCAAAAAACAAACAAACAAAAAAAAAAACAAAAAAAACACACTTCTGTGCCAAACATCTTCCTTTTGTCTGTGTTTTATTTTTGTTATTTTTCGTGCTATGGGTCTTAGAGGAGTGTGTTGTTGACTTGATCTCATGGAAGAGATCATCTGAACAGCTGTCCATAACAAGCGGCTGACCTTGAGCCCTGAATCAGGCAGAAGGAGTGGGGACTGTATCAAATATAGGAGTAGAATGTGACAACCCACAGCTCAAGGGGGAAATCAGTGATAGCAAATAGAATGTGATTAAAGGTGGGCAATGGGGGTCAGGAATTTAAGAAAAAGATGAACTCAAGCAGCATCTTTCAGGGAACTGGGTGATGGAAAGAAAATTGATTTGAAGCAAGAACATGTAAGGAAAGGTAACTGAGAGGGGGTGGAAAGGGGAAGAGGAGATGCATCCTGCATATTTCCTGAGATTCTGGAGCAGGCATTAGCTATCTTCATAAGGAACTGGGGCCTTTACAATGGGCAGGCAGAGAAATGGCAGTGAAGCAGTTCATTTAACTGATTACTGTGTTGCTGTGGATTTGTTCTGAGAGGAGGAGCACGGTGGGGGCAAGAGGCACGGAGTCACCACACAGACCCCGGGAGTCGGGTGAAAGCGGGCAGCCCGCAGACTTGTTTATTTGTTAGTACAGCAGCTTATATAGCTGAGGCAGTCAATCCAGTCAAGGGGCAGTTTATGCCCTAACCAATCACAGCCTGTTGCCAGGTAGGCTCTGTTGTCAGGTGGTTTCCCAGGAGGTTTCCCAGGGGATTTCCAAACCATTCCTGAGTAATGAAATATCTTGGGGTTACAATTAAAGTCAAAACACAGAATTCATTTATCTATCACATATACTTTATATACATAGTCTGAAGGTAATTTTATATGATTTTTTAAGTAATTTGTGTATGATACAGACTTTTATGGGCTAGAACTTTCCTCTTGTGATGTCATGTGGGTGCTCAGATAATTTTGGACTTGGGAGCATTTTGGATTTTAGGTGACCAGATTAGAGATGCTTTCGTGTACTAAATAGCTGAGATGCCTACAATTTTGATAAGGCTTCCTTTTGTCACATGTGTTCATCCTACACATTGACACAAATGACAAACAATATGAGGTCTAGGGCAGAACCAAGTGCCACATGTCAGTAAATACCTCTCTCTAGGCCACAGACAAATTTTTCAATAATTAATAGAGCAAGTAGAAATTGAGCTGTTACAACATATAGATTGGCTATGACATTTTTATTCTGAAACACTTTAGCATCTGGAAAATTTTTACCCAGATAATGCTCTCACATTCAAGACTTGATGCTTTAGAAAAAATTTTGCTGGAAAGATTGATTGCTTCTTGATTATTCAAAGATCAGAGGAAGGGACTCTGGCTTTGAATGGTTTCTAGACATGTGGCCCAGGTAAAGTGCCCAATTTTTTTTAAGGTTTCTGTATTTATTTGAAAATCAGTTACACAGAGAGAGGAGAGGCAGAGAGAGAGGTCTTCCGTCTGCTGATTCACTCCCCAGTTTGTTGCAATAGCTGGAGCTGCACTGATCTGAAGCCAGGAGCCAGGAGCCAGGAGCCAGGAGCTTCTTGTGGGTCTCCCAAGCAGGTGCAGGTGCCCAAGTACTTGGGCCATCTTCTACTGCTTTTCCAGGCCATAGCAAAGAGCTGAATCTGAAGAGGAGCAGCCAGGACTAGAACTGGCACCCATATGGGATGCTGGAACTGCAGGCGGTAGCCTCACCTGCTACGCCACAGTGCCGGCCCCTCAATTTTTTGATTCTGGGTAACCCCTCAATAAACAGAGACTAATGGCATTAACCAATCTAGGTGATTTTTATGTCACTTGTCAGATCACTTAATCTAATTGCTTACTGCATAGGAATTTTCAAGTCCCTGTTAGTTCTTTCTCTGATATAGTGTTTTTCCATTCACCATTTCCTCACAATTTTCTTCAAAAGCAACAGGAGTTCATGTTTAGAATGTGGGTATCCAAGTATACCACAAACAATGCTTAGTGATGCTGTTTTTGTATTTTAGGATTTCATTTTATAGGTTATATTATTTTAGAGTATGTGTGACACCCACTAGGTTGTGTAAAATGGAAAATATAGGCAATATTAATGTTGGTTAGAATACAACATGGTAAAAACATTGTTTCTAGGAGGTACATTAGGGAAACTGACAGTATTTATTAAATCTGAACAATATCTTTGAGCCAAGAATTCCAATCCTTAGCCTATTCCCAATAGAAATGTATATGAAACTTGTATGCCTTAAATAAAATTTAAAAAAGATGTTCATCATAGCACTATTTATAATAGCCCAAAGTATCCAGTGCCCATCAACAGTGAAATGGTTTGAAAAATGGAATATTATACAGCAATGAGGACAAACATTCTAGAGCAGAGTTGACTCTCACAAATGTCATATTGAATACAAGGAGCAGATAGAAGTATACCTACTTTAGGATTACACTTCTTTAAGTTAAAAAATAGGCAAAAGCAATCAATGGTATTATAAAACCAGGGTAATAATTACCCCTGGAGAGGTCAGTGACAGTAAGGGACCCCAGAAAACTTCTGGGTACATTCTCTGTTTAGTGTAGGCAAAGAATACATGAATGTGCTTACTTTGTGCAAATTTATTGAACTGTACCAATCATAATTTGTAAACATTTAGATGGATGTTATACTTAGTGATACATTTACATTTACAAAAGTAACTTGGGACATAGAGGATAGTTTATCCTAAATGTCCTGTATGCCTCTTTAATCTCTCTCTGTATTTCTCTCTAGATCCTTCAACGCTTACATATGGAAAGCTAAGAAACAGGCATACTTTTTAATTCCACATATAAGGGGAACATAGATTTTTGATTTCTGTATTTGGCTTATTTCCATTAACAATATCCAGTTCCATCCATTAAGCTGCTAATGTCAGAGTTTTGTTCTTTTTTTATGGCAGAACAGTATTCTACTGTGTGTAAATATCGCATCTTCTTTGTTCACCTATTCATGGACAGTAGTGATGATAACCGTCCAGCAGTATGGGGGGAGGGAAGATAGAGGGAAGTTGTATAACAGGTATTGAAACAAAGTTAGACAGAAGTAACATGTATAGAAGTAACATGTTCTACTGTTTCACAGCACAGTTGAGTGACTATAGTTCACAATAATGTGTTATATTCTGTGTACAGAACTGGAGGAGAGCAGCTGGCAGGCTCCAAATGTGGTAAAGGGAAAAGGGGAATGAAAGGCTATTGCCCATCTTGATTGGTTTATGCTGTGTATGTGTAAGTGAAGGATTTTAGAGTACTACCTAAAACATATGAGTATTACATGTTAATCAAAAATTTTAATTAAAATGCTGAAAAAATTTATGATTACACAAAAAGCTGCACATGGTTGTTTATAGCAGCTTTATTTCTAATTGCCAAAACTTGAAAGCAGCTAAGATGTCTTTTAGTAGGTAAATAGATAAACAAACTGGTGTATCGAGAAAGTTAATTATCAGTATACACACTCTGTGTTTAACATGTGTGTAATGACATTGAAACGTGAGGAAGCATGATTTTATTCTTAATGGTTTATTTAATTATAATTGAAAAAACATAAAAATGCAGTATTATCATTGATAGCCTAAGTGCTTTTTTTAAATGAGCAATGTGTGGTTTTAGTAATGTTTTTCTCCATTGTGCTTTATCTGATTATATTCTGGAATGTGAATTATATTGTTAGATGTAATAATACAAATTTGGGCTTATAAAAAGAATACATTTATATATATATATATATATATATGTATGTATGCATATGAAAGTAAAGCAGTCCAGTGTTTGATTTGTAAAAGAGGGAGAAGTAAGATGAAATTTAAATGTTTCAGAATCTCTATCTCTTATTTGTGGGAGTTGCAAGGGTGGATTAATTGGTTTTGTGTATTGCTGTTCTTTTCCTTGATGCTTCCAGACCATACTTAGGTAGTCCTAGATAAACAGCATTGCCAACTGACCTGCCCCTTCTCCATCAACACTATTCTAAGACTCTCTTTTCTGTCCAGGTTTCCTTCTGTGCTCTCAGAGATTATCTTCCTAAGGTATTTTTTAAAAATCCATTGATGTGATTTGACTGCTTTAGCTTTACTCTGTGCAGAATAACCCTTATCTATACTTCTTTCCATTCTAAATGCATTCATGTAAGAATTGAATTGGATGAAAATAATTCATCTCTTTTATATGCCAAATTTGGTATTTATCTCTTCAACTCTAGTCTATGAATTTCCCATCTACCCATACATAGCCATTTGAAAACAAGTTTTAAATAGAGAAGTCATTGATTTGGTGGTCCTTTGGGTAGCCTAAAACTTACTATTACCTTGAAACACTCCATCAGTTTACAATATTTTTTTAGTTTCCCTTTTACCCCCTGAAACAGAAATTTGCATGGCCTGGGATGAGTGAATATTATTGAAGGGCATCAACATTTGTTGAAATCCCCTCTGTCTTTTTGGGCCAAGTGTGAAGTATTTTATGTGATCATCACAATATCTTGCAAGAAAAATATAAATATTCCTATTTTATACATGGAAAGAAGTAATTGTAAAGCATGTTCACCATGCACTGGTACCAACTTGTCTGAGTTCCATGAAACAGCACCTTCATACATAGCAAGTTGCACAATGTAGGGTTATTACTTACTTATAGCAGCAAGTGACAACAAAGGCCCACGATTCACCATGAGCTGGTCCTGCAAGGCTCACATAACTGACTGGGACACATAGAATCTCAATTGAACATGTCCCACAGCATGTGAAGGACTCTGGAAACTGCTCTCCCTAGGGTTTATCCCTGGTGACATGTGACACAATGTGCTAGTGAACTGAAGGACTCCTGTTTGGAGGGGAGGACCAGAACAGAGTCTGGGTGGTGCTGGCCAGCTCCTCCTCTGAAGAGGTGACATCCCCAACATATTCTCCAGTTATTCTTAAGAACTAAAAGCAAGCAAGAAAGGAGAATTATGTTGGTCTAAGACCACCTGAAGAGCTTTTTGTAATCCACCCCAAACTACGTAATCTCTTAAGCAAATTATTTCATTTCTTAAACCCACTGATGTCCTGTGATCTGAAGGTAGAGATTTGTCTTTTTTTTATCTTTTATTTAATGAATATAAATTTCCAAAGTATGACTTATGGATTACAATGGCTTCCCCCCCCATACCGTCCCTCCCACCCACAACCCTCCCCTTTCCCACTCCCTCTCCCCTTCCATTCACATCAAGATTCATTTTCGATTATCTTAATATACAGAAGATCAGCTTAGTATACATTAAGTATGGATTTCAACAGTTTGCTCCCACACAGAAACATAAAGTGAAAAATAATAGATGATTTTTTTTAAATGATGATGAAATCAGATCAGACCCATTGGCATGTTTAATCCCAGTGAGAGTCAAGTTGGGAATTGATAATTTCTTTTTTTTTTTACAGAAGATCAGTTTAGTATACATTAAGTAAAGATTTCAACCGTTTGCACCCCCATAGAAACACAAAGTGAAATATACTGTTTGAGTACTCGTTATAGCATTAAGCCTCAATGTACAGCACATTAAGGACAGAGATCCTACATGAGGAGTAAGTGCACAGTGACTCCTGTTGTTGACTTTACAAATTGAAACTCCTGTTTATGGCATCAGTAATCTCCCTATGCACCAGTCATGAGTTTCCAAGGCTATGGAAGCCCCTTGAGTTCACCGACTCTTATCTTGTTTAGACAAGGTCATAGTCAAAGTGGAGGTTCTCTCCTCCCTTCAGAGAAAGGTACCTCCTTCTTTGAAGACCTGTTCTTTCCACTGGGATCTCACTCACAGAGATCTTTTTGCCAGAGTGTCTTGGCTTTCCATGCCTGAAATACTCTCATGGGCTTTTCAGCCAGATCTGAATGCCTTTAGGGCTGATTCTGAGGCCAGAGTGCTATTTAGGACATCTGCCATTCTACGAGTCTGCTGAGTATCTCACTTCCCATGTTGGATCACTCTCCCCTTTATTTATTCTATCGGTTAGAGTTAGCAGGTACTAGACTTATTTATGTGCTCCCTTTGACTCTTAGTCCTTTCATTATGATCAATTGTGAACTGCAATTGATCACTGGGACTAGTGAGATGGCATTGGTACATGCCACCTTGATGGGATTGAATTGGAATCCCCTAGTATGTTTCTAACTCTACTGTTTGAGGTAAGTCAGCTTGAGCATGTTCCGAATTGCACATCTCTTCCCTCTCTTACTCCCACTCTTATGTTTAACAGGGATCACATTTCAGTTAATTTTCAACACTTAAGAATAACTGTGTGATAATTGCAGAATTAAACCAGTCATATAAAGTAGAACAGACAAAAAAACTACTAAGAGGGATAATGTATTAAGTTGTTCATTAACACTCAGGGCTATGCTGATCAAGTCACCGTTTCCCATAGTGTCCATTTCACTTCAACAGGTTTCCTTTTTGGTGTTCAGTCAGTTGTCACTGATCAGGGAGAACATATGGTATTTGTCCCTTTGGGACTGGCTTACTTCACTCAGCATGATGTGTTCCAGATCCCTCCATTTTGTTGCAAATGACTGGATTTCGTTGTTTCTTACTGCGGTATAGTATTCTAAAGAATACATATCCCATAATTTCTTTATCCAGTCTATCGTTGATGGGCATTTAGGTTGGTTCCAGGTCTTGGCTATTGTGAATTGAGCTGCAATAAACATTAGGGTGCAGACCGCTTTTTTGTTTGTCAATTTAAACTCCTTTGGGTAAATTCCAAGGAGTGGGATGGCTGGGTCGAACGGAAGGGTTATATTCAGGTTTCTGAGGAATCTCCAGACTGACTTCCATAGTGGCTTGACCAGTTTGCATTCCCACCAACAGTGGGTTAGTGTCCCTTTTTCCCCACATCCTTGCCAGCATCTATTGTTGGTAGATTTCTGTATGTGAGCCATTCTAACCGGAGTGAGGTGAAACCTCATTGTGGTTTTGATTTGCATTTCCCTGATTGCTAGTGACCTTGAACATTTTTTCATGTTCAGCAGGCAGTTGGCCATTTGGATTTCCTCTTTTGAAAAATGTCTATTGAGGTCCTTGGCCCATCTCTTAAGTGGGTTGTTGGTTTTGTTTTTGTGGAGTTTCTTGATCTCTTTGTAGATTCTGGTTATTAACCCTTTATCTGTTGCATAGTTTGCAAATATTTTTTCCCATTCTGTCGGTTGTCTCTTCACTCTCCTGACTGTTTCTTTTGCAGTACAGAAACTTCTCAATTTGATGCAATCCCAATAGTTGATTTTGGCTTTGACTGCCTGTGCCTCCCGGGTTTTTTCCAGAAATTCTTTGCCTGTGCCAATATCTTGAAGGATTTCTCCAATGTTCTCTAATAACTTAATGGTGTCAGGACGTAGATTTAGGTCTTTAATCCACGTTGAGTGGATTTTTGTGTAAGGTGTAAGGTAGGGGTCTTGCTTCATGATTCTGCATGTGGAAATCCAGTTTTCCCAGCACCATTTATTGAATAGACTGTCCTTGCTCCAGGAATTATTTTTAGTTCCTTGGTCAAATATAAATTGGCTGTAGATGTTTGGGGTGATTTCTGGTGTTTCTATTCTGTTCCATTGGTCTATCCATCTGTTTCTGTACCAGTACCATGCTGTTTTGATTACAACTGTCCTGTAGTATGTCCTGAAATCTGGTATTGTGATGCCTCCAGCTTTGTTTTTGTTGTACAAGATTGATTTAGCTATTCGAGGTCTCTTGTGCCTCCATATGAATTTCAGCATCATTTTTTCTAGATCTGAGAAGAATGTCTTTGGTATCTTGATTGGGATTGCATTGAATGTATAAATTGCTTTTGGGAGAATGGACATTTTGATGATATTGATTCTTCCAATCCATGAGCATGGAAGATTTTTCCATTTCTTGGTATCCTCTTCTATTTCTTTCTTTAAGATTTTGTAATTTTCATTGTAGAGATCTTTAACGTCCTTGGTTAAGTTTATTCCAAGGTATTTGATTGTTTTTGTAGCTATTGTGAATGGGATTGATCTTAGCAGTTCTTTCTCAGTCATGGCATTGCTTGTGTGTACAAAGGCTGTTGATTTTTGTGCATTGATTTTATATCCTGCCACTTTGCCAAACTCCTCTATGAGTTCCAATAGTCTCTTAGTAGAGTTCTTTGGATCCTCTAAGTACAGAATCATATCGTCTGCAAAGAGGGATAGTTTGACTTCTTCCTTCTCAATTTGTATTCCTTTGATTTCTTTTTCTTGTCTGATGGCTCTGGCTAAAACTTCCAGAACCATGTTAAATAGCAGTGGTGAGAGTGGGCATCCCTGCCTGGTGCCAGATTTCAGTGGAAATGCTTCCAACTTTTCCCCATTCAATAGGATGCTGGCTGTGGGTTTTTTATAAATTGCTTTGATTATATTGAGGAATGTTCCTTCTATATCCAATTTGCTTAGAGTTTTCATCATGAAAGGGTGTTGAATTTTATCAAATGCTTTCTTTGCATCAATTGAGAAAATCATATGGTTTTTCTTTTGCAGTCTGTTAATGTGGTGAATCACATTGATTGATTTGCGAATGTTGAACCATCCCTGCCTACCAGGGATGAATCCCACTTGGTCTGGGTGGATGATTTTCCTGATGTGTTGTTGTACTCTATTGGCCAGAATTTTATTGAGGATTTTTGCGTCTATGTTCATCAGGGATATTGGTCTGTAATTTTCTTTCAGTGTTGCATCTTTCTCTGGCTTAGGGATTAAGGTGATGCTGGCTTCATAGAAAGAATTTGGGAGGATTCCCTGTTTTTCGATTGTTCTGAATAGTTTGAGAAGAAATGGGATTAGTTCTTCTTTAAATGTCTGGTAGAATTCAGCAGTGAATCCATCTGGTCCTGGGCTTTTTTTTGTTGCGAGGGCCTTAATTACTGTTTCAATTTCTGTTTCAGTTATGGGTCTATTTAGGTTTTCTATGTTTTCATGGTTCAATTTTGGTAGATTGCATGTGTCCAGGAATCTATCCATTTCTGATAGGTTTTCCTGTTTGCTGGCATACAGGTCCTTGTAGTAATTTCTGATGATTCTTTTTATTTCTGTGGTGTCTGTTGTTACGTTTCCTTTTTCATCTCTGATTTTATTGATTTGGGTCTTTTCTTTTCTTTTTTTAGTTAGTTTGGCCAATGGTGTGTCAATTTTGTTTATTTTTTCAAAAAACCAGCTTCTCGCTTGGCTGATTTTTTGTAGTGTTTTTTTGGATTCAATCCTATTAATTTCTTCTCTGGTTTTAATTATTTCTGTTCTCCTACTAGATTTGGGTTTGGTTTGCTGCAGTTTTTCTAGGTCCTTGAGATGTGCTGAAAGCTCATTTATTTGGTACCTTTCCAATTTCTTGATATAGGCACCTATTGCTATAAATTTGCCTCTCAATACTGATTTTGCTGTATCCCATAAGTTTTGACATGTTGTGTTGCTGTCTTCATTTACTTCCAGAAAGTTTTTGATTTCTCTTTTGATTTCTTGAATGACCCAGTGTTCATTCAGGAGCATGTTGTTCAGTCTCCATGTGTTTGCATACTTTCTGGGGTTTCCTGAGTTGCTAATTTCCAGCTTCATTCCACTGTGGTCTGAGAAGCTGCATGGTATGATTCTAATTCTTTTAAATTTGCTGAGACTTGCTTTATGGCCTAGTATGTGATCAATCCTAGAGAAGGTTCCATGCACTGCTGAGAAGAATGTGAAGTCTGTAGATGTAGGGTTGAAAGTTCTGTAGATATCTGTTAGATCCATTTGGGCAATAGTGTCCATTAAATCTGCTGTTTCCTTGTTGATCTTCTGTCCGGATGATCTGTCTATTTCTGAGAGTGGAGTATTGAAGTCCCCCAGTACTATTGTATTGGAATCTAAATCTCCCTTTAAGTCCCTTAACATATCTTTTAAATAGACCCATGCCCTGTAATTAGGTGCATATACATTTATGATAGTTAAGCTTCCTGTTGAATTGAACCCTTAATCATTATATAGTGTCCCTCTTTGTCTCTCTTAACAGTTTTTGTATTAAAGTTTATTTTGTCTGATATTAATATGGCTACACCTGCTTTTTTTTGGTTTCTGTTGGCATGGAATATCTTTTTCCAATCTTTCTTTTTTTTTTTTTATTTTTGACAGGCAGAGTGGACAGTGAGAGAGAGAGAGACAGAGAGAAAGGTCTTCCTTTGCCGTTGGTTCACCCTCCAATGGCCGCCGCGGCCGGCGCGCTGCAGCTGGCGCACCGCGCTGATCCGATGGCAGGAGCCAGGAGCCAGGTGCTTTTCCTGGTCTCCCATGGGGTGCAGGGCCCAAGCACCTGGGCCATCCTCCACTGCACTCCCTGGCCACAGCAGAGGGCTGGCCTGGAAGAGGGGCAACCGGGACAGAATCCGGCGCCCCGACTGGGACTAGAACCCGGTGTGCCGGCGCCGCTAGGCGGAGGATTAGCCTATTGAGCCGCGGTGCCGGCCGATTTTTCCAACCTTTCACTTTCAGTCTGCATGCCTCTTTGTTAGAGAGATGTGTTTCTTGTAGGCAACAAATAGTTGGGTTGTGTTCTTTGAGCCAGTCAGCCAAACGGTATCTTTTAACTGAAGAATTCAGACCATTAATGTTCAATGTGACTATTGATACGTAGTGACTTTGCCGTGCCATTTTCCCGGAAATATTTTCTAGTATATGCTTTGAGCTTCCCATGCTCTTTTACTGGTAGGTGTTCTTCCTTTCCCTTCTTTCATATTGATGGCCGTGTTTCTGTGTTTCTGAGTGTAGCACATCTTTAAGTATCTTTTGCAGGGCCGGACGAGTGGCCACAAAGTCTTTCAATTTCTGTTTGCTATGAAAGGTCTTTATTTCACCTTCATTCACAAATGAGAGCTTGGCAGGATATAATATTCTGGGCTGGCAATTTTTCTCTCTTAGCACCTGTGCTATGTCTCGCCATTCCCTCCTAGCCTGTAGTGTTGCTGATGAGAAGTCTGCTGTGAGTCTGATTGGAGATCCTCTGAGAGTAATCTGACGTTTCTCTCTTGCACATTTTAGGATCTTTTCTTTATGTTTCACTGTGGTAAGTTTAATTACCACGTGTCGTGGTGAGGATCTCTTTTGGTCATGTTTATTGGGGGTTCTATGAGCTTCCTGTACTAGGATGTCTCTGTCCTTCTCCAAACCTGGAAAGTTCTCTGCTAGTATCTCACTAAAAAGGACTTCTAATCCTTTCTCTCTCTCCATGCCTTCAGGAACTCCTAGAACTCGAATGTTGGGTTTTTTAATAGTATCCTGTAGATTCCCAACAATATTTTTTAGATTTCTAATTTCCTCTTCTTTTCTTTGGTCTGACTGTATCCTTTCCTGTGCTCTGTCTTCTAAGTCCGATATTCTCTCTTCTGCTTCACCCATTCTGTTTTTAAGGCTTTCTAATGTGTTTGTCATTTGATCTATTGAGCTCTTCATTTCATTTTGATTTCTCTTGACTATTACACTTTCCTGTTCTACTAGTTTCTGAGTTTCATTTTGATTCTTCCTTAAAATTTCATTTTCACGAGAGAGATTTTCAATCTTGTCCAATAAGGATTTCTGTAGTTCAAGGATTTGCTTTTGAAAACTTCTAAATGTTCTTATCATAAATTTTTTGAAATCCGTATCTTGCATTTCTTCTATCTCATCATCTTCATAATCTTGGTTTGGGGTATTTTGTTTATTTGGAGGCATCATAGTGTCATCGTTGATCTTGTTCCCTCGATTTCTGTGTTTGTTACTTGGCATAGTTAATTCTTCTTGCGTCACTGTGCGTTTTTTTTTTATTTTTTTATTTTATACTATGTCCGTGTTAAGTGGACTGCCTGCTGTTGGAGGAGCCTTGGAGGCTTGAGATGGGTGCGGCCTGAGAGCTCTGCTTGGCTCTTCCTGGTTAAGGGTGTGCATATGTGACACCCTCAGGTTATGCGTGGTAAATCTCTCTCTTTTTATTTATTTATTTATTTTATTTATTCAGGGGGTAAGTAACACCACATGGCACGGCTGTGCAGAATTGATGGTATTTAGCTTCCAGTCTCTGGCTTCTACCCCCAGAGTCCCTTTAGCCTCCTCTGGACTCCCACTGGGTTGCCTAGGCTACTGAATTGTAGTGACTCAGTTCCTTAGCTCTCCCCCATTGATATGTAAATCCAGAGAGGGGGCCTGCTCTTTGTCTCTTGGGAATTCTTCAAGCCTTGCAGCCTTGCAACCTTTGCAAGGTTAGGGGGAAGAGAAACCCCGAAGCTTTTTTTTCCTTCTTTCCGGTAGTGAGTTTGCTGCGCTTTCCGGCCCCCCTCTAGATTCTGACCCCCATTTCCCCACCAATGTCTCGGGTTATTGAGCTCACCTCCCCTTCCAGCGCCGATGTGTGGACTCGGAGCCCTGGACGTCCCAAGCCTCCCCGCTGTTGTCTGTGTGGCATGCACTCCCCTTCAAGCACTGGCGTGCAGACCCTGCGGCTTCCGCGGCTTGGTCCCGTGGCTCGGTTCGTGCGGTGGGCGACCTTGTTCTCCCAGTAGGTCCTCCGATTCACAGCTACTCGATCCAGAAGAGTTTCCTCTGCAATATTTTCCTGGTTCTTTTTTCTGAGGCTACCGTAACCCCTTTTATTAAACTAAATTTTCCCCGACTATCGGTGCGCGCCCTCACTATTCCGCCATCTTGGCTCCGCCAAGATTTGTCTTGTCAGGTCAATTGGAAACCATGACAGAATAGATTTCTTTAGGCGTAGGACTTCTAACACAAGCAGGATGATCAGAACTGCCTGGAGCAGTGACCTAGTCTGGTCTCCAGATCAGAAGTTGTTAAAAAGGTCAAAGAAGGATACTTGAGGTGACCACACAGAGGTCAGTGGGCCCACTTCCTGATCTTTTCTACTCGGGTTTCAGCACTATCTGAGGTACTTATCCACATTTTGCCAATCATACATGGTCCTCCTGGTTTGGCTGAAGGAAAGTCTAGAGGGATGGCCCAAGTACTTGTACACCTGCCACCCAAGGGGGATACCAGGATGGGGTTCCTAGCTCCTGGCTTTGACTTGGTCTAGCCCTGGCTGTTGTGGCCATTTGGGGAGTAACCAGCAGATGGAAGATCTACTTTCTTCCTCCTGTGCTCCCCCCTTCTCTGCTGCTCCCTGTTTATCTCTCTGCTACTCTGCCTTTAAAACAGATATTTAAAAAAAAAACACAAGCAAAATAAGAAAGTGTGGGTACCTCTGGCTCCCTCCTGTGAGAATGGTGACAGATTCTTACTCAGTAAGCTGGGGCTCAGATTTTGATGATATGTATTGTGGTATTAGGAATGCTGGGCTAATTTATCACCGGCATGAAGGCTTTATGCTTCTAAGCCTCTGCTGCCAAGTCTATGTGAATATGATTGACAGTGTCTGAGAGGTTCCCTATCTAACATCCTGGGGTTGGGTTGTGATGGTATACTGACCTCATATTTTCCTTTCTGTCATGAGGCTGTTTATTGTCTTTGTGGGCACCCATTGTCCTTGTGGCTTGATCCTGAGCTCTCAGCCTTAGTTGCCCAGTTAAGAAAGGAAGGTCAGATCTGTAGAAAATTGATATGTAGGGCTCACATTGTGGTGTAGAGGGTAAAGCTGTTGCCTGCAATGCCAGCATCCTGTATAGCTGCTGGGTTGTGTCGGGGCTGCTCCACTTCTGATAAAGCTCCCCGCTTATGTCCTAGGAAAAGCAGTGGAAGATGGCCCAGAAGTTTGGGCCCTTTCCACACACATGGGAAACCTGAGAGAAGCTCCTGGCTTTGTTCTGGCCCAGCTTTGGCCATTGCAGCCATCTGGGGAGTAAACCAGTAGATGGAAGATCTATTTTTCTCTATCTCTCTTAACTCGGACTTTCAAATAAGTGTATCTTTTTTTAAATGGGATGCATGTTAACATTACTTCTTAGAATGGAAAAATTAGATGTCCCCAGAGCCAATAAGGGGATAATACCACCTGATAGTCTTTGGCCCTTTTCTAACTTCCTTGGAATACCATAGAGAGGATGTACTTTGGGGAAACACTCAGATTAGAGTTAACAGTCCCTGTCTTGGATAATACGGAGACCTGAATTACAAACCATTCCCATGGCATACACTCTAAAGGAGAAATGACAGTTGGGAACATTGGAATTTCATAGGCTCAGCTTAATCAGATGTCTCCCTGGTTCACCTTCACCAAGCTCCACCACCCAACATTTGTTGTAGTGCCATTTTTTCCTTTCACTGGAGATCAGTATTTAGTATTTTTACTTTCCTTGTCAGGTCCGGGTGCCACTCCACTAGTAGGTGGTCTTAATGTCTTCTCTTTAGTTGCTGTGTGAGTCAGCTGTTCCTATTCAATAGCTTCATTGGCTTGTGAGCGACAGGTGTAACGTCAGTCCTAAATATTCCTTTAATGTGCCTGCTTCTGTGCTTCTTAGGCAGTGAAGCGTGTTCCTTGGTCAAAGTGAAGTCATGTAGGGCATCCAAAAACATGATGTAAGTTCTATTAAAGAATAGCTGTGGTAGTCTCAGAGTCTATGTAAGTGACATCTGTTTGTTCCTTCCAGGTAGAAAGCTGTTGCTTTAGCCCTATTTCCACACAGGGAATCTTTTAATAGTCCACAAACACTCAGTTGCTATTCTGTTGACCAAATGGCTAAGCTATTGGTGAAAGCCCATGAATTGTGAAAAATGTAGTCAAAGCCAAAATTAACATTTGGGATTGCACCAAATTGAGAAGTTTCTGTACTGCAAAAGAAACAGTCAGGAAAGTGAAGAGACAACCAACAGAATGGGAAAATATATTTGTAAACTATGCAACTGATAAAGGGTTGATAACCAGAATCTACAAAGAAATCAAGAAACTCCACAACATCAAAACAAACAACCCACTTAAGAGATGGGCCAAGGACCTCAATAGACATTTTTCAAAAGAGGAAATCCAAATGGCCAACAGACACATGAAAAAATGTTCAAGATCACTAGCAATCAGGGAAATGCAAATCAAAACCACAATGAGGTTTCACCTCACCCCAGTTAGAATGGCTCACATTCAGAAATCTACCAACAGTAGATGCTGGAGAGGATGTGGGGGAAAAAGGACACTAACCCACTGTTGGTGGGAATGCAAACTGGTCAAGCCACTATGGAAGTCAGTCTGGAGATTCCTCAGAAACCTGAATATAACCCTACCATTCAACCCAGCCATCCCACTCCTTGGAATTTACCCAAAGGAAACGAAATTGGCAAACAAACAAGCTGTCTGCACATTAATGTTTATTGCAGCTCAATTCACAATAGCTAAGACCTGGAACCAACCCAAATGCCCATCAACAGTAGACTGGATAAAGAAATTATGGAACATGTACTCTATAGAATACTATACAGCAGTCAAAAACAATGAAACCCGGTCATTTGCAACAAGATGGAGAAATTTGGAAAACATCTTACTGAGTGAATTAAGCCAGTCCCAAAGGGACAAATATCATGTGTTCTCCCTGACTGGAGACAGCTAACTGAGCACCAAAGGGGAAACTTGTTGAAGTGAAATGAACACTATGAGAAACAGTGACTTGATCAGCTCTTGTCCTGACGGTTGATGTACAATGTAATACTTTACCCGTTATAGTATTTTTTTTGTTCTAGTACCATTGGTTGAACTCTGTAATTAACACACAATTATTCTTAGGTGTTTAAATTTTAACTGAAAAGTGATCCCTGTTAGGAATTTGGAAAACATTATGCTGAGTGAAATAAGCCAATCCCAAAGGGACAAATACCACTTGTTCTCCCTAATAGGTGACAACTATCTGAGCACCAAAAAAGAAACCTGTTAAAGTGAAATGAACACTAGGAGAAACGGTGACATGATCAGCCCTCACCCTGACTGTTGATGAACAACTTAATATGTTATCCCCCTTAGTATTTTTTTTTGTTTGCTCTACTTAACACTTTTGGTTGAATACTGTAATCAATACACAATTCTTCTTAAGTGCTGAAACTTAACTGAAAAGTGATCACTGTTAAATATAAGAGTGGGAATAAGAGAGGGAAGAGATGTGCAATTCGGGACATGCTCAAGCTGACTTACCTCAAACGGTAGAGTTAGAAACATACCAGGGGAATCCAATTCAATCCCATCAAGGTGGCATGTTCCAATGCCATTTCACCAGTCCCAGTGATCAATTTCTGTTCACAATTGATCATAATGATAGGACTAAGAACCAAAGGGATCACATAAACAAGAATAGTGTCTGCAAATACTAGCTGATAGAATAAAAAAGGGAGAGAACAATCCAACATGGGAAGTGAGATACACAGCAGACCCATAGAATGGCAGATGTTCTAAACAGCACTCTGGCCTCAGAATCAGCCCTTAAGGCGTGTGGATCTGGCTGAAAAGCCCATGAGAGTATTTCAGGCATGGAAAGCCAAGACACTCTGGGAAAAAAAAAAAAAACCTACATGAAAGATCTCCACAAGTGAGATCCCAGTGGAAAGAACGGGTCATCAAAGAAGGCGGTACCTTTCTCTGAAGGGAGGAGAGAACTTCCACTTTGACCATGGCCTTGTCTAAATATGATCAGAGTCAGTGAACTCAGGGGGCTTCCATAGCCTTGGCAGCTCATGACAAGAGCCTAGGGTGATTACTGAGGCCATAAACAAGAGTGTCAATTTGTTAAGTCATCAACAGGAGTCACTGTGCACTTACTCCTCATGTAGGATCTCTGTCCTTAGTGTGCTGTACATTGAGATTTAATGCTGTAACTATTGCTCAAACAGTATTTTTCACTTTATGTTTCTGTGTGGGAGCGAACTGTTGAAATCTTTACTTAATGTATGCTAAACTGATCTTTTGTATATAAAGAGAATCAAAAATGAATCACGATGTGAATGGAAGGGGAGTGGGAGTGGGAAAGGGGAGGGCTGCAGGTGGGAGGGACGTTATTGGGTGAAGCCATTGTAATCCATAAGCTGTACTTTGGAAATTTATATTCATTAAATAAAAGTTAAAAAAATTTACCATTTCATAGTCTAGAGTAACAGATTTTATATATACCAAGAATATCTGAAAAACCCAAAGTCTGCCTGGAACTTTAATAACCTAGTTGGCAATCCATGGTGAACAAGAGGAATAAAATAGCTTCATGTAAAAAAAAATGTATCAAGATATGGCAGTAGGCATGGTCAACACCACTGCATGTAGTTTGGCCCATAGGGCAAAATATCCACAGCCCATTTCAGTCAAGTGATGGCTGTCGACTGACTGGATAGCAATTGTAGCCTAGGGATTTATGTCTGCTTATTGTTTTGCAGACTTGTCAATATACCTTGTCATACCATATCATCTCTGAGTCTTGGGCCTCTCTGATAGCCTCAGGAGCATCCCTTATAGGATTCTTAGTCCCTTCTAATAGTCAAGGCATTTATTCATGGAGACCATTTGTCCCTTGGGGGCCCTACTGGGCGCTGTCTTGAATTTACCTTTTCCATCTTGTAATAGAGCTTTTTTGTGCCACTCTAGTTTTATTGGTAGGGTTTGTGATGCCCAAGTCAGAGTGAGCAATTCATGTTACAATATCATATGTGGCACCCAGGTATCTACCAGGGCCCAGTGCAAGCAAAGAGTTTCCACTCAATAGGGGGATATATCTGGTGGCTGATTCAGACAACATAGGTGTCAAAAATTGGAGAAGCTAATGCATGCTAGTGACTACTTTCTGAGGCTTGACTCACATTCATGAAACTTTCAGACCTCTCAGATTCCATCAGGCCAGCAGCCTCTAAAAGTTTTTCAAGCAGTACACGGGCCACAGCTTGTTGAATGGTTTCCAAGGTCAGCTGCCAGCAAGGGCTTTGTTCGTTGAATCTGTAAATTGCTTGGGTAGAGTGTACATTTTGATGATATTAATTCTCCCAATCCACAAACATGAAATTTTTGGAGTCTTATTCTATTTCTTTCCTTAATGTTTTATAGTTTTCATTGTAGAGATCTTTCACATTCTTGGTTACATTTATCCCAATATATTTAAAATTTTTTGTAGTTATTATGAATGGGACTTCTTTCTCAGCATGGCATTGTTTATGTATACGAAGGCCATTAATTTTTTGTGTTGATTTTATATACTGCAACTTTATCAAATTCTTAGTGGAGGTTTTGGTTCCCCTGAATATAGGATCTCTTAGTGGAGACTTTTGGTTCCTCTATATGATATAATCTGACTTCTTTCTTTCCAATTTGTTTCCCTGTGATTTTGTTTTCTTGTCTGACAGCTCTGGCTAAAATTCTAGAAATACATTGAATAGAAATGATGAAAGTGGGCATCCTTACCTGGTTCTGGATCTTGGTGGAAATGCTTCTGGTTTTTCCTCATTCAATATGATGCTGGCTGTGGGTTTGTTATATATTGCCTTGATTGTTTTTAGGTATGTTCCTTCTATGCCCAATTTATTTAAGGTTTTTATCATGAAAGGATATTATATTTTAACAAATGCTTTCTCTGCATCTATTGAGATAATATGGTTTTTATTCCTCAATTTGTAATATGATGTATTATGTTTATTGATTTGCATATGTTGGATCTCCCCTGTAAACCTGGGATAAATCTCACTTTTTCCAGGTGGATGGTCATTATGATGAATTAGATCTGATGAATTAGTATTTTTTGAGCATTTTTTGCATCTACATTTGTCAGGAATATTGATCTATAGTTCTCTTTCCTTGTTGTATCTTTCTGGTTTAAGAATTAAGGATTCCCTCCATTCCAGTTGTTTTGAATAGTTTAAGGATTGCTATTAGTTCTCTTTAAAAGTTTGGTAGAGTTCAGCAGTGAAACCATCAAACCTGAGCTTTTATTTGTTGGGAGGGTCTTTATTACCAATTCAATCTCCATCTTGATTATTGGTCTATTCAGGTTTCTGTTATTTATGCCTAGAAATCTATGAATTTCTTCTAGATTTTCCATTTTGTTGGCATATAGCTGTCTGTAATAATTCCTGATTATTCTTTTATTTTTCTGGTATCAGCTGTAACATCTCCTTTTTTCATCTCTGGTTTTTTAATTTATTTGGGTCTTCTCCCTCCACCCATTTTCAAAGTTAGTTATACCAATGATTTATTGATTTTGTTTAGTTTTTCAAAAAACCAGCCCCTCATTTCACTGATATTTTGTATTTTTACTTCAGTTTTGCTTATTTCATCTCTAACTTTTATAATTTATTTCTTCCTAATAATGCTGTCTTTAATTTTTTTCTTGAGATACATTGTTAGGTCATTTATTTTATATCATTCTAATTTCTTGATGTAGACCCTAATTGTTATATACTTTCCTTTTAACACTTCTTTTTCTGCATCCCGTAAATTCTGATACATTATGATGCAATTTTCATTTGTTTAAAATGTTTTTATGATTTCCCCTATTCAGGAGCATGTTTTTCAGTCTCCATTTGTTTGTATATTTTCTGGAGTTTCTTATGTTGTTAATTTCCATTCTTTCATTGTGGTCAGAAAAGATACATGGTATGATTTTAATTTTTTAAATTTGTTGAGATTTGTTTTATGGACTAGTATATGGTATGTCTTGGAGAATGCTACATGCACTGATTAAAGAATTATATTTTCCACCTGTGGAATGAGATGTAGTGCTATGTCTTCATTTAAAAATGTATTTAATTTATCTAGGGGGACAGACAGAGAGGGAGAGAGAGGGAGGGAGGGAGGGATGGAGAGAGGGAGGGAGGGAGGGAGAGAGAGAGAGAGAGAGAGAGAGAGAGAAATATTCCATCCATTGGTTCACTTCTCAAATGTCCCATTACACCATAACAGCCAGGGCTGGTCCAGGCTGAAGCCAAGAGCCTGGAATTCAAGCCAGGTATCCCACATGAGTAGCAGGGACTCAAGAGATTGAGCCATAGCTGCTGCTGCTGCCTCCCAGGGTGCTCATTAGCAGGAAACTGGAATGGAAAGAGGAACTGAGCCTCAAACCCATAGATTCTGGTATGAGATATGGGTGTCCCAAGTGGTGGCTTAATTATTGTACCAAATTCCCACCCCTGGAACTTTCTTATGACTAGAAATGGATTGTGTTCCCTGAGGCAATGCTGCATAAGTGATGTTGTGTTCTTCTCCACAGTTGAGGAACACAATACCCTTCACTGATGATGCAAATTTTGATCACCCAGTTGAGTCTTTGGCTAATTTGTCCTCTGTGTGGTGACAACATTTTCCTTTGCAATAAATCTGTGGAAAAAATATCCTAAGAATTTAAGACCATGAAAAATACTACTCAATAAAATTTCCCCTGAAATTTGGTATCTATTGATAGTTCTTGCTTGAGCTAAAGCGTTATGATGGTTGCAAAATGATGATTTTCCAATTCTATTATTTCCTCCATATATAGCAGCCATCACTCAACATTCTAGCATAAAAGCAAAAGCCCTCCCTCTTTCCCCTGTATTCAATTCTTCATTTGCAGTTCTATTTATTACCATAATGGGCTCATAGATTCTTATTTTCCAATGGATTGCACTTCATTGCTGTGTTTAATTAATTTAATGCTCATATTATCCCAAATTTTCCAGTATGAGTTGGCTCTCATGTCCTTATGAGATGCCTTCCTCAATTATTTAAGCATTTCCTTAATTTACGGCATAAAAAGGAGCTCCAGCCTGATGCTGTAGTTTCTCTGTCCCAGCCATGGAATTGGCTATTTCTCTGAGAGGCCCTGATTCCTTTTAGTGGGGACAAGGATTGGAGACAAAATTGGGGTCCTCTCTGTGGTTGTTGCTGTTGCATTGTCTTCACTTCTTGGCCTATTCTCTAAAGAGATAAGAAATATGGGCATGCAATAGACACATGTAAATGCACTAACATAAACCTACCCAATTAATTTTACATGCATGTGTATACATTTGCACTTAAATACGCATTTAAAATTCATGTACATATTTTTAGAAATCATACATTACTACTTCTTGCCAACTTCCATTCAATATTTGCATGTCCTATTTTCCACAGTGAGAAACCTGACTCCACATTTACTCGGTTGTTTACTCTTATAAAAAATTTAAGATAGTTTCACAATTGCTCTTCTGAATGCTTCTACAAAAATCCCAACCTTTAATTCAATTAACAGAAAATGAAATAAATTCTCAAATATTATGCTCATGAGTTATTTGTTTTTTTCCCTTCCTATTTCTTTTCATTGTATATATTTCTAATTTAAAATCAGTTTATTGGGGCTGGCATTGTGGTACAGCAGGTTAAAGCCCCAGCCTATAGCATGGGCATTTCATATGGGTGCCAGTTTAAGTCCTAGCTGCTCCACTTCCAATCCATTTCCTTGCTAATGCACCTGAGAAGGCAGCAGATGATGGCCCAAGTCTTTGGGTTTCCAAAGTTCCTGGCTCCTTGCTTCAGATTGGCTCAGCTCTGGCCATTGTGGCCATTTGGGAAGTGAACCAGTAGATGGATGATCTCTCTCTTTCTCTGTCTACTATTTTCTGTAACTCAAATAAGTAAAATAAATTTTAAAAAATAAAATCCTTTTTTTTGGGTTGTGGGATTTTTAGTCCCCTTATCATGGTTCTTAATTCCTAATTGATAATAATAATTTTTAAATGATTAAAAATAAATAATTCTTTAATATTAAGAATATTCAGAAACAGCATAAGACAATATTTAGCCACCCCCGTATTATTTATACCTATTCTTCCCAGTATTTTAAATAACCAACTTTATTGTTTTCTTTTTTCTCCACCCATGATTCTTTTTGTAAAATACATCTATGAGGCGTCTTCAAAAATTTATGGAAATTGTGTATTATAAAAAAGCTATGCATGGATTCAAAACTTTTTGCACCAAAATGTGTATCTTTTTTTAAAACAATATTTATTTATTTAACAGTCAGAATTACACAGAAAGAGGGAGAGATAGAGATCTTCCATCTATGGGCTCACTCCCCAGATGGCTGCAATGGCCAGGGCTGAGTCAGGCTGAAGTCAGGAGCTTCTTCCACATCTCATGTGGGTGGCAGGAACCCAAACACTGGGCCATCTTCCATGGCTTTTCTCAGGCCATCAGCAGGGAGCTAGATCAGAAGTGGAACAGCAGGGACACAAAGTAGTACCCATATGGGATGCAGGTGGTAACATTACCTGCTATACCATAACACCAGCCCCTAAATGAAAATCTTTTAATCCCATTTTCCATGAACTGAGGTACTCTCATGTTTGTTGTCTTATTTTCGTTTCTTTCTTACACACAAATGACATACAATTTACACTCTCTTGCACTTTTCTTTTTTCCCTTGGTAATATCTCCTGGAAATCACTCTACTTCCTATTACAGAGAGCACCCTCGTTCATTTTTACGGCTGAAAAATACTCCATTGTGTGTAAATACTGCAGTTTATTCAACCAATTGTATAGGCTTGGACATTTTGGTAATTCCAAGGTTTTAAAATGATAGTAATGCTGCAAGTAATGATCTAGTCCATAAGGATTTCGGTACCTTAGGAAGTATATTTTCCAGGAAATTTCCCAGAAGTGGATTTGCTAGAATGAAGAGTGAATTCACGTATACTATTATGTCCCCTTCCTAGGATTCTATCATTTTGCATTTTCACCAAGTGTGTATGGCTGTACTACTACCATCCCTGAAAACTTCATCAGTTGAGTATATAATAAAATTTTGAACTTTTTTTCATTTTATAGATGAGTTTATATTTTAATGTAGTTTTGATTTTTAGTTTGCTTATTGTGAGGGAAGTTGAAAAAAAATCTGTTCATATTCTTTCAAGCTATTTTCTGTATTTGTTTTAAAATCATTTTTGCTTATCTTTTTCTCAGTTGCTGCATATACTGCATTTCTGATAATTCTCCCTAATTTCGAAAGTTCTTTGTATTTTAGGAGAATTGGCATGTTGTTTGTAATTGGATGCTATTAACATTTTGTTCTTGCTTGTCTTTTGACATTGCCATGTCATTTTTTTTATTTTTTGTGAAATTAATTATCCATGTATCATCCCATTTGGGCTTAAGTAAATCTGAAGTGTTTCTCTGGACCTAGGTGATGGGTACAACATTTCTGTTTGGTATCATGTAAAAGTTCTGTAAATAGATAAATGTGAAGGTTGTGCAATATTGTGACTGTTCTTAATGCTGTTGAATTGAACAATTTAAAATGGTCAGAATAGTAAATCTTATGCGCATTTAAGAATTGGTTAAAATAAATTCAACTGTGTTTTAGTGCTTACATAATATCTTATGATACATTTACATCTCTGAATTATATTTTGAATTCTATTTTCTGTATGGTGTGAAGCACTGATCTAATCATATAAATATTTTTAATTTTTTGGCAGGCAGAGTTAAACAGTTGAAAGAGACAGAGAGAAAGGTCTTCCTTCCGTTGGTTCACTCCCCTAACGGCCGCCATGGCTGGCGCTGCACTCCGACCCGAAGCCAGGAGCTGGGTGCTTCCTCCAGGTCTCCCATGCGGGTGCAGGGACCCAAGCACTTGGGCCATCCTCCACTACCCTCCCGGGCCACAGCAGAGAGCTGGACTGGAAGAAGAGCAACTGGGACTAGTACCCAGCGCCCCAACTGGACTAGAACCTGGGGTGCCGGCAACGCAGGCAGAGGATTAGCCTAGTGAGCCATGGTGCCGGCTGATCTAATCATATCTTTTCTAAAGTTCTAGTGACATCAATACCATTTAGTGACAGGATTTTTTTGTTGCAGTGATCTGAGTATCACCATCATAGTATGTTAGATTTCCATAGTAGTTGGATCTATTGCTCAACTCTATTCTGTATCACTGGCCTTTTCATACACCAATTCTGCAATGATTTAATTTTAGACATTTTATAGCTTATTTTACAATCACTAGGTCTAGTGTTTTCATACAGAATGTCCTCTTTCTTTCTACTTTTATGCTTTGATTCAATCAACCCCATGACATACAAATACATAAACTATATTTCTTGTTCTTTGATGCTTTCCTGTCCTCAATTTTGTGTTTCTGATTGAAATTATTTTTCTCTTGCTCTAAAATCCTTGTTTAAGGATATTTAATTTACTGTGGAGTGTTGTATTATAGTTTTATTTAATTTTTAAAGATTTATTTATTATTTGGAAGGCAGAGGCAGAGAGAGAAAAAAAGAGAGAGAGAGAGAGAGATATCTTCTATCTGCTGGTTTACTCCCCAAGTGGCCACGATACCCGGAGCTGTACTGATCTGAAGCCGGGATCCAGGAGATTCTGCTGGGTCTCCCATGTGGGTGGAGGGCCCAAGGACTTGGGCCATCCTCTGCTGCTTTCCCAGGGCATAGCAGAGAGCTGAATCAGAAGTGGAGCATCTGGGACTCAAACAGGTGTCCATATGGGGTGTCAGCACTGTAGGCAGCGGCTGTATCTGCTAAACCACAGCGCTGGCCCCTTTTGTGTATTTTTTCATGTTGGTGCTGCAATTAGCAGAAATTATTTAACTTCTCTAATTTTTATAGTAGTTTTATTCTGATAAAATCTGTTTTTCCTATTTGACTACACATATATAAGATTTATAGTTTAAAATGCTTGTTCCTCATTGCCTTCGTATTGTTTCCTTAATGTACAGTTGTGGAGGAGTAGGGGAGGGGTTGGTGTTCTTGTGTCTTTCGTTTCTGTGTCTTTTTGTTTTGATTTTCCCTCATTTTCTTTTTCCTTCAATGTCTCATTTCCTAGGGGTACCACCTCTTCTCCTAATTCTCCTGTTAGGTTATGTGCTGTCAGTTTTAGAAAATATTAATTTATGAGAGAGAGAGAGATTATCATCAACTGTTTGCAATGGACTCAGACCAGTCTCCCTTGTTACTACTGCACAGCCAACCACCTGGGCTGTTATCTGCTACCATTCAGGGTGCAAATTAATGGGAAGCTAGAAAGGAGAGTAGAGCCAGACCTTAAACCCAGGCTCTCTGAAATAGGATGTGGGCAAACTAAAAAGTGTCTTCTAGAACAAATGCCTACCCTCAACTGCTATTTTTGATCCTGCACATTTGAAGCCTCCTTCCTGTCCCTGGTGCCGGGAAGTATCTGTGGTTGGTACTTGTTACTGGGTATTTTCCTCCTGGGGGTGATGTTGTCTAAGTGCATCATTTTCATTCTACTCTTTTTCATGGCATTTTGTGACAGTGGAAGCCCTGATGGAATTAGAGATAATATGAAGATGATATTCAGTTATGTCACAAGGGTGGGTTATGTATAGTATATTTATATTTGTATTTACAACTATATTTATAGATTCTAGAAAATGGAGAAAGTAAGTTTATTTTGGTGTAAAATTAAAAAAAAACTCTATGCATAGTTTTTCATAGCATTTATTTTCCATAAACTTGTTGAAGATCTCTCTCATATTTGCTATCTTTGTGAATTTTACTGTATCTTTTGACAGTGGAACAGGGGTAGAAAGTTGTGTGGGAAACTGAAAATCAGGCAGCTGCCATTTTTTTCTGCTATAAATATAGTAGTTCAATTTCCATTTCTTTTGCTAAAAATGACTTTATGGTAATGACATTATTACTGATATGAATGTTGAAGGAGTAGGAAGGGAAAGTTCTGATTATTTTGGAGAAAACAGTTCTCCTATAACCTGTTCTTCCTGCAGCTCATGGATCTCCATTCTCCAAGGCTAGCTGGCATCCATTATTGCAGTTTCAAGCGTATGTGAGCACACACAAATGTGCTAGTATTCACAATCCACTGAGTATGTTCACACAGCATTGCCAGTGGATCCTATTCTCGAAACATGTTCTCTAGGTTATTTTCAAAAAAGAATGATGGTAACATGTTACTGATAGTTTTATAAGGAAAATCAACTATGCTTTATTGGAAAATCCATTGTTTATGTACATGTTCAAGATAGTATCTTAAAGTATTAAGTATTTTTAATCAGTTTATTTCTATAGAATTTTCTTTAAATATACCTTTTGAAGAGTTATAGTGTATGAGTTTTTTTTAAAAGAATTATTTTATTTATTTGAAAGACAGAGAGAGAGAAAGAGAAAGAGAGAGAGAGATCTTTCATTCCACTGATTCACTCCCCATTGACTGCAATGGTCAAAGCTGAGCTGATCTGGAGCCAGAAGCCAGAAGCCAGGAGCTTTTTCCAGGTCTCCCACACAGGTGCAGGTACCCAAGGACTTGGGCCATCTGCTGCTGCTCTCCCAGGCCATAGCAGAGAGCTGGATTGGAAGAGGAGCAGCTGGAAATTGAACCAGCGCCCATATGAGATGCCAGTGCTATAGGGTGGGACTTTAACCTGCTGTGCCACTCACTCTGAGTTTAGATGCTGTAGTTTTCACATGTCTCTAACTTAAAGGCTTTTGTCCTATATTCTCTGTAGTATCTGCATTTTCTCAGTCACCAGGAGCATTTTCTCTTCAGTGGTGATTAGACTGCCATTTGAAATCTTGTTTGTCAGGAAGAAAGTTTTAGGTCCAAGATGAAAATGAGTTTTTAGACAGATTGATGTTTCATGTGTAAAACAACTAAAAACCTGAATTCACTTTCTAGTCAGGATTATGGGGGCTGTGTAAGCAGTACATGGTCACACACAGTCACACACACAGTCACACACACACACACACAAACACATACTCACTCACAATGTGAAAAACTATGTTAATGACCAACTCTGGAGCCAGAGTAAGTTCTAACTGCAGATTTACCAGTAATTAGCTCTGTGATGTTGATTAGTTATTTAACTTCTTTGTGTCATAATATAGCTTCATCTGTAAAGTCAAGATAATTAATTATTAGAAGGAATAAAATGAATTAGTATCAGTAAAGTGCTTGGACCAGTTCTTGGCATATGATAAGGCCTACATAAATGCTACCTAATTGATTGTTAAAAGTATTAGCTAAAAATCAACACATAAGGGTGGGCATCTGGGGTAGCAATTAGGATACCACTTTGGAAGCCTTTGTGCCATCTAGGAGTGCCTGGGTTCAAGTCCTGGCTCTGCTTCTGGTCCCAGCTTCCTGCTAATCTATGCCCTGTGAGACAACAGCTAATGGCTCAAGTCATTGAGTCCCTGCCACCTACACGGGGGGATCTGGATTGAGTTCTCAGTTCTTGACTTTGTCCTATCAGAGCCCTGGTTGTTGAGTGCATTAGAGAGTGAAACAGCAGAAGGAAGCTTTCCCTCTCTATCAATAAATAAACTAGAAGAATAAAAACAAGTAAATAAATAGAAATTAAAATGCAACGCTAGTAAATGACATAAAATAAAATAAAATTAAAGATGATACATGGGCCGGCGCCGCGGCTCACTAGGCTAATCCTCCGCCTGTGGCGCCAGCACACCGGGTTCTAGTCCCAGTTGGGGCGCCGGATTCTGTCCCGGTTGCCCCTCTTCCAGGCCAGCTCTCTGCTGTGGCCAGGGAGTGCAGTGGAGGATGGCCCAAGTCCTTGGGCCCTGCAACCCATGGGAGACCAGGATAAGTACCTGGCTCCTGCCTTCGGATCAGCGCGGTGCGCTGGTTGCAGCCCGCCGGCCGCGGCGGCCATTGGAGGGTGAACCAACGGCAAAGGAAGACCTTTCTCTCTGTCTCTCTCTCTCACTGTCCACTCCTGCCTGTCAAAAAAAAAAAAAAAATGATACATGATTGTCCTTTGGTATCAGTGGGGGATTGATTCCAGGATCTTTCTAAGTCACCAAAATCTGCAGATGCTCAAATTGCTTATACAGAATGTTATAGCATTTGGGTATTACCTATGGACATAGATCTATTTACTTTAAATCAACTCTAGATTACTTACAATAATTAATGTAAGTTGTTGCTGTATTGTATTGTTTAGGCAATGATGAGGAAAAAAAAGCCTGTACATGTTCAGTATAGATGCAGTTTATTTTCTGAATATTTTTGATGTGCAGCTGGTTGAATGCATAGATGCAGGACACTAGGATATTGAGGGCTGACTGTCTCATCAGCTGGGTAAATTGCTAGAGAGAATGAAGGTGAAGACAAATAGCCAGAGGTTTTTTATGCTGGAGAGATATGCAGAGATAGGACACTGTGGCAACTTGGATGACTATCATTTATTTATCTAAAAGTTTCACAGGTGAGCAGGTGTTTTTGTACAGCAGAGAAGACCCAGCTTGGGATGCTCACATCTCATGTGTGAGTGCCTACTTTGATTCTTGGCTCCATTTTTGGTTCTAGCTTTCTGATCGTGTGCATTCTGGGAAGCAGCAACTGATGGCTCAAGTATTTGGGTTGCTACTACCCTTGTGGGAAACCTGGATGCAGTTCCTGGCTCTTGGCTTAGGCCTGCTCTTTTCTGGGCATTGCATACATGGGGGGATTGAATTTGCATATGGGAGATCTCTCTCCCTCTCTCTGTGAGTCAAACACATAAATTAAATAAAATTCTAAAAGCTTAAATTTGTCTCATTTGAGGAATAAATAATCAAAAAGAAATTTATTTCTGTTATAAAATTTTGCATAAAGCAAACCATGATGAGAAAAAAATTACTCTATCTTGGTATGCTCATAAAATTATATTTTTGTAATGTTTTAAAAATATTGGACTTTAGGAAGCTGGTTTCTTAATGTTCTGCCTATATAGAGACATTATATAAAAAGTTATACCTTTATAGATAGATCTAAATACCTGAATAGGCATGAGTTGGATGATGAGACAATGGCATCAAGAGAGATGTGTAGTGAGTCTAGTACATTTGCATATGAAAGTGATCCTGAATTCTTTGTCACTGGGATACCAAGGAGATCTGAATCTGGGCCACAGATGAATTGGGGGGGGGGGGGCTCTGGAACCTACAGAAATGTTGAGTATGAGTGCATGTGAGCATTTGTGCATTTTTTTTCTTTTTGGGAAAACGTCCATCAGATGATCAAAAGATTCTGTGCTCCAACAGAGAAAGGCTAAGATAACTGGTGCAGAAACTATGATAATCTGAGTCTATTGTTAATATTATGTACAAATATTTTTTGAAAGAGAGATCATCTGTTCACAATTTTAAGATGAGATAATTTATAAATTATCTATTTTGTATGAAAGGGTAGATAATCAAGTGAATTAGATGTAAATCGACTATTCCTTAATTATTCTTAATTGTTCTTTCTTTTTCATGTCCTTTTATTTCTCTTAATGTTACTGTTAGGATTGTATATTGATTTGCTTTTTTTGGGGTTTGGAAGGCAGTTATAGTCTTTATTATATAACCAGTACTTCATTTATTTTGTTACTAAGTTAGGTGGATTATATTACCTAAGCATTTAATTTCAAGGTATTAAATGGGTGGTTGCATATAGTTTCATTTCTTGCTCTAAGAGAATTGACAACCCTTCTGATATTCCATATGCAAGGAATTCTAATTGGGTAAAAATCTAATATTTTTCAAACTGCCCCCAGATACCTCATTGATTTTTTTAAAGCAGAAAAAAAAAAGATTCTGTCCAGACTCTCTGTTTGGGAGGAGTAGTAGAGAAGGGAATATATTCCTAAAAATAGAGAAAAATAAAGTTCCATAATAAAGAAAGAAAAAAGTAGAACCTGTCTCTTTTCCTTTCAACTTCATCTGTGTGTGCATGTTCTATTCTGTCATGTCTTATCTTTACATCTGAAAAGAGCAATACCTGCACAGAGCAAGCACGTGATATATCTGTTAATTGATTCATACTCTGCACAATCACCAATCCTCTTGTCTTTATCCCACCCACAATAGGGTTCAATAGCACTAACAATGGAGAGGATAATAAGTGAATCTAAATTTAATCCTCTTTTGTTTAAACTAATCTCACTCTCTAATTAATGGCTGCTCATACCATTATTGCTAATGAATCAGGAGACTGTTCTCTACATCAGTGCATGAAGCACTCTATTAAATCATCAATTGAAATTCAAGGGGGAGAGCAAAGTCCAGCTTCCCATTTTTCCCTGGGTGGCTTTTTGCCTAATGAAAAGGGTGTCTGAGATACAAAATCTGATGGAGCCCTCTCCTTTTAGTGGATAATTCTTGATTCTGGATTGCATTTTTGCTTTCTTCACATACTTTTAAATCCCAAAGTTTTAAGGATTGTGTACTTTACAATAGACAGAGAACCACACTGAGGGAAGCAGGGATGAGTTCAAGGAAAAAGAAGGAGTGGAGAGGATATATTTGTAAAGAAAACTTTAAAAAATTATCTTAAGGCCTGTTGTGGTGCAGCAGGGTAAGCTGTGTCTTGCGAGGATGATGTCCCTTATCAGATTTTCAGTTTGAGTCCAGCTGCCCTGTTTCCAATTCAGTTTCCTCTTGACTTGGGAAGGCAGAGGTGGGTGGCCCAAGTACTTGGGCTCCAGCTACCCATGTGGGAGACCCATATGGAGTTCCTGGCATCTTGCTTCATCCTGACCCATACTTGGCTGTTGTGGTATTTGGAGAGTGAATGGGAGGATGGAAGATTCATGTTTTTCTCTTCTCCCTCCTTCACTCTTTCCCTCCTTCCTGCCTCTCTCCCTCCCTCTACCACTCTTTGTTGCTTTGGATTCAAATAAGTAAACACACAAATAAATAAATCTTTAAAAAAAAAGAAAAAAAAATTAACCTGATAACCCAACCCCACAATGCCTGAAATCTGGTTCAGCAAGGCATAGGCTGACTCTGAGTGTGCACTTGGACAAGCCTACCTTGGGTGATTTCTGTGTCACAGTTGATCTCCAGCTCCCAACGCATTCACACAAGGTGAGGACTCCTGAAAGAGGCATCAGAGAAATGCTAGTGTGCTTTCCTGATAGGATACTGTTTTTAAGTTTTATTTGAAAGTCAGAGTTATAGAGAGAGAGGAAGGGACAGAGATATTTCATCCACTGGTGCACTCCACAGATGATTGCAATGGCCATGTCTGGGCCAGGCCAAAGCTAGAAGCTAGGAGCTTCTTCCAGGTCTCCCACATGGGTAGCAGGGGCCCAAGCACTTAGATCATCTGCTGCTTTTCCCAGGCAAGTAGCAGGGAGCTGAATGGGAAACCTGCACCCGTATGGGATGCTGGCATCGGAGGAAACGGCTTTACCTGCTATGCCACAATGCCAGCCCCTAGGATACTGTTTTTATTTTTATTTTTTTTTATTTTTTGACAGGCAGAGTGGACAATGAGAGAGAGAGAGAGAGAGAAAGGTTTTCCTTTTTCTGTCAGTTCACCACCCCCAAATGGCTGCTACGGCCGGCGCACTGAGGCCAGTGTGCCGATCCAAAGTCAGGAGCCAGGTGCCTCTTCTGGTCTCCCATGCAGGTGCAGGGCCCAAGCATTCCCGGGCCACAGCAGAGAGCTGGACTGGAAGAGGAGCAACTGGGACAGAATCCAGCGCCCTGACCGGGACTAGAACCTGGGGTGCCAGCGCTGCATGTGGAGGATTAGCCAAGTGAGCCACAGAGCCGGCCTAGGATACTGCTTTTAAAACCAAACAAACCTTGTATTCTTTTGGAAATTGTTTTGGCTTCACTGTTGAAAATTGCTTTAGGGGTTAAAGCTGTGGCATTGCGGGTGAGGCTGCTGCCTGTGGTGCCCATGTGGGTGCTGGTTCAAGTCTCAGCTGCTCCACTTCTGATTGAGTGTTGAATTAAGCAGAAGCCTTGGTGTGTATTTGTCTCATGTATTGCTTATTGGAGATTTCCAAATGATATTTATAGTCACCTCCATAAATATTTTGATATACATGTCTCCAGTGGCTTACCTAAGTTCCTTTTTTTTAAACTTTTATTTAGTAAATATAAATTTACAAAGTACAGCTTATGGATTACAATGGCTTCCCCCCCATAACTTCCCTCCCACCCACAACCCTCCCAACTCCCACTCCCTCTCCCATTCTATTCACATCAAGATTCATTTAAATTATCTTTATATATAAAAGATCAATTTAGTATATATTAAGTAAAGATTTCAACAGTTTGTACCCACACAGAACATAAAGTGTAAAATACTGTTTGAGTACTAGTTATAGCATTAATTCACATTGAACAACACATTAAGGACAGAGATCCTACATGAGGAGTAAGTACACAGTGACTCCTGTTGTTGACTTAATAATTTGACACTCTTGTTTATGGCGTCTGTAATCTCCCTAGGCTCTTGTCATGAGTTGCCAGGGCTATGGAAGCCTTTTGAGTTCACAGACATCCTCAGTTCCTTTTTGCTGACAGAGTAATGAAAGATGAAAGTAGGAATAGTAAAGCAAAAATTTTTAAAAAGATTTATTTATTTATTTGAAAGTCAGAGTTACACACAGAGAGAAGGAGAGGCAGAGACAGGGAGAGGTTTCCATCCAATGGGTCACTTCCCCTATTGGCTGCAACAGCTGGAGCTACGCCAATCCAAAGGCAGGAGTCAGGAGCTTCCTCCAGGTCTTCTCATGTGGGTGCAGGGGCCCAAGCACTTGTGCCATCTTCTACTGCTTTTCCAGGCCATATCAGAGAGCTGGATCAGAAGCAGAGCAGCTGGGTCTTGAACCAGCACCCATATGGGATACCAGCATTGTAGGCAGCAGTTTCACCCGCTACACCACAGTGCTGGCCTAGTAAAGCAAAATTTGATTGGAATATGTTCCAAAGCAAGAATGGGCCAGTTGAAAAAGCTCATGTACAAGTTTTCCCTGGTTTGGGATTTTATCCCTAAATTATGAAGGGCTAAATTATGACTGGTTATTTGGCCATGATTATCATGATTGACATTCTTCACTGATATCTGGGGATTGCATATCCTGAGTTTTCTATCCTAGTGGCTTCCCAGCATGCATCGGGAATGCCCATGGTTGGGGAGGGAAAAAAAATCCACAATGCTAGTTATAATGATTATATAATGAAGCAGGGTTGACTCCATGTCAAGCTGGGTCTCAGCTAGACTTTTTCTGTGTCATAGCTAGACTTTTCTGGTTTACCTGAGTTCCCATTTTATCATAACACTTTTTTTTTTTTTTTGACAGAGTTAGGCAGTGAGAGAGAGAGAGACAGAGAGAGGGTTATAGACAGTGAGAGAGAGAGACAGAGAGAAAGGTCTTCCTTCCATTGGTTCACTCTCCTAATGGCCACTATGGCTGGCACTGCGCCGATCCAAAGCCAGGAGCCTGGTGCTTCCTCCTGGTCTCCCAAGAGGGTGCAGGGCCCAAGCACTTGGGCCATCCTCCACTGCCTTCCCTGGCCTCAGCAGAGAGCTGGACTGGAAGAGAAGCAACCGGGACAGAATCCAGCGCCCTAACCAGGACTAGAACCCGGGGTGCTGGCGCTGCAGGTGGAGGATTAGCCTAGTGATCCAAGGCTAATCCTTTAATCTCAAACTATACCTCAAAGTGGATGGTCTTTGGTGAACATTGGTAAAAACCAGTGTCCTTGACCTATCCCCTGTATGAGGATCTTGTGGCCTCTCTCCAGTTACTTATGTGTAATTATTTAATGATATATATTTTTTTGCTATATATATATTTATATATATATATATATATTATATGTGAGATGTGTGTGTGTGTAAAATGAAGATATTATTGGTCAAATAAAATGCCCTAAAACATGCCGTAAATGCAGAGAAGAACAAACTGATGTGCTTGGGAAGCTGTTGGGAAGTTAGTACAAACTGTTCTAAGCTTCACTGTGAATGTGAATCCATATTACTGATAGCGTACTTTTCTAGAGGTATACATATATGATTTGATTCAAGTGCAAAAAGTTGCTTTAGATGTGTCATTGAGTCCAGAGCTCAAGGACAGGTTAAAACCCACAGAGGCTATGAATGTGGATTACATACATCCTGAAAAAAGCAACCATTTGAGTTCATAGATATTGTTAATATATGAGGATCCTCAAAAAGTCATGGAAATATATATTATAAAAATGCATATGTTTTAAATATTTCACACAGATAGAAAGTTATCTTTTAATTATATTTTCCAAAAAATTTTTGAAGTACCTCCGCATACATTTTAGTTTTATAAGTACTTATTAAATGCCTCCTCCTTGCTGACTATTATTTTAGTCCTGGGGATGGAAACAATATATCTTCAAAGAATCTGCAGTGTTCCAGGGGAGGTAGCCTTGTGAACAGTGATTTGCTTAAAGGGTGGTAAATGCATCATCAAGTATAAAGACATGGCCTTGGCATAATGTGGGGGTGGGGAGTGCACCACAAAATCAGGTAAAAGGATGACAAGGAAGGGCTTCTAGGAGAAAGTGAATTGCAGAAGATTATCCAGGGATAAAATATTTTTAAAAAATCCAGACAATAAACCTTAACAAAGACCTGAAGGAACAAACTATTAATATTAGTTGTTTGGTTTGCTAGAAAAAATGATGTGAATGGAAAATGAGTTTGAAGAACTGGAAGCTGATAAGAGCCAGTGACACAAACATTGTGGGTAGCATGGTGGAGTTCTTGATGACAAAAATGACCACTCAATTGGGTAGTTTGGCTCACTTAGAATTGATTGCTGGGATAGTCCAGGCACAGTTATCAACTGGTCATAGGTTATGACACAAGAGGAAGCTGACATACAAAAGAGTCCCTCCTGCTCTCTCTGTGTATTCATGATTCCCTGTGCTTATACTTTCAGAGCATTTAGTATAATTCACCAAAAAAAGACTCTTTACAACACAGTCTCCCTCTGTTAGCTTCTTGAAGGCAGAGGTCATGTCGACTTTGACTTTGGCCCTATGTTTTTTATTATGGCACATTTATAAGGCCCCTGATATGTCATTGTTGAATGAATAAATCATCAGAACATCTGGAAGAAGATTTTATCAGAGAAAAAAACTCACTTGTTGTAGTAAGTAAAGAGTCACCAGTGGCTAGCTGCTGGAGGTCAATGCTGACCTGCCTGGAAATGTTAGAGGAGAAGGGACTCAAGATAGGCAGGAAACAATTCCTCTTAAGATGAGCTTTATTTTGAGGTTATTTATTTTTATGTAGGAGTTTGAGTGCTTTCAGTACATGATGTCAAATAGAAATATTTATTCTTCTCTTAACTTGGTGGTTTAAGCCATTTTGAATATTTTAACAATCAAAGGCATAATAAGTTAAGACTGTTAAAGTGTGCCTCTGAATGAAGTCTTCACCCTCCCTGTTACTCAGTCAGAGGGGTATGCTTTGCACACCACATATGGTGAGGCCCATGTGTAGAGAATAGCAGTGCACAGGCTCTGTGGACAGAGCTAGTTCAGAGGGCGAAAGAGTGGAAACCAGACAGGTCACCTGCTTCAGTCACATCTACAGGATTCTGGGACAGTCTTTGTTAGTATTCCTTCTAGGTTCATATTTGAACCTCTGACCCTCAAGATGATGGTTTTAAGAGGTAGGACTTTGTTATTTTTTTTTTTTTTTTGACAGGCAGAGTGGACAGTGAGAGAGAGAGACAGAGAGAAAGGTCTTCCTTTGCCGTTGGTTCACCCTCCAATGGCCGCCGCGGCCAGTGCGCTGCGGCCGGCACACCACGCTGATCCGATGGCAGGAGTCAGGAGCCAGGTGCTTTTCCTGGTCTCCCATGGGGTGCAGGGCCCAAGCACCTGGGCCATCCTCCACTGCACTCCCTGGCCACAGCAGAGAGCTGGCCTGGAAGAGGGGCAACCGGGACAGAATCTGGCGCCCTGACCGGGACTAGAACCCGGTGTGCCGGCGCCGCAAGGCGGAGGATTAGCCTAGTGAGCCGCGGCGCCGGCCTAAGAGGTAGGACTTTGAAAGGTGCTTAGAGCATGAAAGGCAGAGCCCTCAGGAATGAGAGTAGTGCCTTGTAAGAGAGACTCAGAGATTCCCCATTCAGTGAGGATGCAGTGAGAAGCCACCATCTATGACTCTGCTGACTCCTTGATCTTGAACTTCTCAGCCTCCAGAACTATGAGAATCAAATTTCTGTTGATAAGCCACTCAGTCTGTAATATTCTATTACAGAAGCTCAAAGGGACTAAGGCCGTCTTAGTTACACAAAGCATGGTCAAACCTGTTCAGTTGTCTTGGTCATGGCCCACAGCGTGCTACCCACATTGTAAGTTTCATCTTGAGAGATAATGCAGTAGGCATTGGAGGAAAGTGTTCTCTGAGCTCCATCATTCACTTCCTGCATGGTGGGGCAGAACTACACCTCTCTTGCCACCAGTTTCCCTTTCTATAAAATGGAAATATTAGGAGTTTCAGGAGGTTCAAATGTGTGCTGTAGCTAAATGAACTGATGTCCAGAAACACATGTGTGTGCAATCAGTATCATCTTTGAATGTGCTCACTAAAAGTCCATCCTGCTCTTCCCAATACTTGATCTTTACATTTGCTTTAACCTGGCCTGCAACTTTTTCTCCTTACCAGTGACCTATCCAGATTTTTCATTACTGACTTTTTCTCTCATGCAATTCTCATCTCAAGTGTTGTCCTCCAGCAGAGACCTTCCTAGCCACCCTGTCTAAATCTGAAGTCTCTGTTATGTTACTGTTTTTATTTTCTCCACGACAATTTCCACCGTCCAAAATCATCTTGATTTTGAATTTGCTCGCCTGTGCATTGCCTCTCTACTCTTATGGGCTATCATGTGCTTAAGTACAATAAGTCTCTTGTCTGTTATCCTTGCAATCATATTCCCAAGCTCTGGAAATGCCCCAGGATTTAGGAAGCACTCTTTTTTTTTTTTTTTTTTTTTTTTTTGAAAGGCAGAGTGGACAGTGAAAGAGAGAGACAGAGAGAAAGGTCTTCCTTTGCCGTTGGTTCACCCTCCAATGGCCGCCGTGGCCGGTGCGCTGTGACGGGGACTAGAACTTGATATGCTGGCGCCGCGAGGTGGAGGATTAGCCTACTGAGCCGCGGCGCTGGCTAGGAAGCACTCTTAAACACTGAGAATAAATGAATCTAATGACTATTTTTCTTCCTTATTATTGCTTTTAAAAATTTAACACATTTTAAATGATAGTGTAACTCTATAATACCTCTACTTACAGGAGAATCTCAGTAGATAATATGTGCCATCTAGAGTGTTTCAGACAAGGATGATAAACATGCTCTATCTGTATCTGTGTATCCTCTCAGTTTGGATGGAAAATATAAAGCCATGAAAATATGGAGGAAGAAACAAAAGAAATTCCATGTGTACTTAATATTTATCAGCGTAGCAAATTTCTCCAATGGAAAAAATACAAAGTTAATTTAATTGGATCCAGTCTCCTTAAGTACCTTTTCCCACAAAGAAAAGAAACAGGGAGAAATGATGTAGGCAGATAATGATTGAAATTTATTCAATTATTTCTGGGGCTGCTAAGTCAAGGAGTTGCTGAGGTTTATTTCTCTTTCTTTCACTGAGGTGAATTTGTAGCTCAGGCACATGGACTGGAATGGAAGAGCAATCAGTTACAAAGAAAAAATACATTTCGTGTCTGTCTCTGTTGGAAAAATAATTGAAAGCATGAGTGTTGTGTGGTTTCTCTACAACTTCAAAAGTGTACATAATCACAGAAAATGGAATGCCATCTGTTTGTTGTTAGGGTCATGTTTTATTTTTCTGCTTATACTCCTTATACTCTCAGTGCATTCAATGAACTTACCTTTTATAAAGAAAATTAATTATTTCTATGCTAAGTTTACCTAAGTGATAAATTTACTCATTTCCAACATTCTCTTAGTAGTAAAATGGTGTTAGATAATAAATTAGAACCATTTGGCAATTAATCATAGTCATCCACTCTTAGAAATTGCTCATTGGCCAAAATAATCAGTAGAAGCACTACTCAGAGAAGAAAGAATACTTCTTATATAAACCTAATAGCTTGTTGGCAGATTTGCAAAGTTTAATAACAAAAGCTTTTGTTCTGTAATGTTTAATTGATACTTTATCAAATAGAATTTATAGGCCATTTGCTATCAGTGCCCATCTACCTTAACATCTGTGGAATCCCTGATGTTTAACCCTAAAGACAGAATAGACCATATAGAACATGACCCAGGAAAGTGCAGGAATTTGCCCAAAGTAACTCTGATAGTGGTGGAACTGGGTCTCAAATCAGGTTGTTCTGATTCCTAGCTCAGTGCCTTTCAGTTGCAACATGAGTGTTCTATGTAATAAATATCATTATTTGCTAGAATGAAGGCAATTAATTTTTAATCCATGACAGGCTTCATATGAAAATCCCACAAAAATATATATTCATGGTAGACTATGTTCTAGGTTTGGTTAAATAAATGATCCCGTAGTTTATACATAGTATTTATTCTATAGGCTATTTATTGAGTTTTCTATTATTTTAAAATATATAGCCTAAGTCTACAAATTCCTCATTATACATGCATTTAACTAAAGACATTGTGTATCAATTAAATGCTTGCCATATGAAATCCATTATTAGATACTGGAGATGCCAAAGCAATATAAGTGTCTGATTTTAAAGTATTTACTAAGTTGTTATACAGAAAGAATGATTGGAACAGTACAGATTACCAGAGACGTGTTTCCTCTAGGAAAGTTTTCTTCTTACTACATTGGTTATTCTTCCTCAGTCTTCCTTGAAGTCTTCTCTTTGTTATTTCCTTAAACACTGAGATTTCTTCGGGCTCTGTCCTAAGTTATCTACTGTATTCTCTCATTGTATTATTTCATCCAGTCCTGCAGTTTGTCTTACTAACCATAGCAGGAATTATTACCCTAGAGTCCATGGATTAGCTCCAGGAACTCGTGACTGCCTAAATTATACACAAACTTGACATTCATGTCTGTAACTTTCATCAGATTCATAAAGGTGACCCAGACTTCAAAGCTCTGGGTGATTCCCAGGTGTGTATGTTTCTGAGCATTCAAGACCAACTCTTACCACCCCCGTGGCAGACACCATAACTCAGAGATCTCCCAGCTGCTTTAAACTTGAAAGAGTGGTCCTTGCATTGCCATAGTTTCCCATCTCCTGCCAATACCTCATCATTCTCCTTTTGTGTTCCTGTCATAGTAAATAACATTATTGTATGTTGTCCAAGTCACACATCAGGGCTTTTCAGACTCTTTCCTTTTCCCTTCTCTATACATCCAACCTAAGTCCTGAAGGTTCTTTCTCCTAAACCTCCCTCAAATCTATTTCCATTCCCCTATTTGCAGTGTTGCCCACACCTTGATTTTGGATTTCTAGCATCCAGAACTGTGAGAAGATATGTTTCTATTTTTCTAAGCCACCCAGTTTGTGCCATATTATTTTCACAGCACCTGGAAACTAATACAACCAGTAGTTTAAATTATAGATGCAAAATTGGAGGGCTCCACCTAAGACTTACTAAATCAGAATGTTTTTGTCTGTAGATAAGTAAATGCTTAATTTATTTTATAAATGCACCATACATGTCAGAGTTGATTCTAAGCCTACAATTGGTTCAGAAATAATATTCTTCATGACAGAGTAGAGGAAGTAGAGACTGGGCTCAGGCTACTCTAAGAGGTAGTCAACGAGAAGAATCCACATGCGAGGTGATGGAGGGATGGATTGAGATTTGAGAAATGGCAATGGAAAGGGAGGTACTTTGATTGATCTGATCCATAGAAGCATACATTAAATGTTTGGGGGATCGGTATCAGGGAAAATAGATATTTATGTTTATCTCAGTGAAAATTCACTACAGCTAATGACACATGGGTGTGTTCTAAGATCTGCTTATTAACTACTGTTCTAGCAGTTTGGAGATTTGTAGTCTCCATTTCTTTAGGAATTCTTTAAGTCCTCGCTTTTACAGTGTGGGCACTGATAAGATAGGGATTGCACTTTTCCGAAAAATTCTAAAGGACCTGAAGTATTTATCAGTTATAATTTAGTGACAGTGTCATCTATATTAATCAGTTTGTCTCTATCAGTTTATCTTTCTATCTACCTGATGCATATTCTGTTACTTTCTAAAATTGATTTGAAGTGCTATTATATTATGGTTATAAAATATAAATGAACAGCTACAAATAATTATATACTTTACTCAGAGCAGTCTAAAAATGAAAACCAGAAAATGACAAATGTCTTTGATCATGATATTATATACTAAGACATTTCAGTGAACCTTTCCCACCCATCCCCACCACCCTCCAGCCACCTGGATTGGCAAAGGAGAGAAGGATAAGGATAAGTTTGCTCTGGGATGACTATATGGGAACATATAGTTTTACCCATTGGAGATAAGACAGAGCATACTGAAGCTGGGGTCAGAAGAGATGAGGTATGCAGTACAAAGCCACATACTTGATGAGGACATCAATGACTGACTCCAGACTTCAAATACATGGCTATGGAAGAAAAAGAAGATTTTTGGCTCAGTATCTATTCCAGGATCAACACAAAGCCTAAAGGAAAATGAAAATTTGAAGCCTAAAAGATTAAGACACAATATATAGAATCAAAGGAGACAGAGGATGGAGAGTCTGAGCATTAAGAATTTACCAGTGGCCTGCCTGGGGAGCATGTGGCTTTTAATGCCACTTCAGGGCAATAAAAATGAAATGTCCCACCATCTTAAAGTTTTGGGACTTCTAATAGAATAAGCATTTGATTAATGAAACAACATGTACTATAAAGAAGAAGGGATCATAAAAAGCTGGTTTTTAACAGCCTAAGTACCTTTTGCAGCTTGAAGTCTTTTATCACCTTATAAATCACCCCTGGAGAGAAATAACCAAGTGAGGGAAGGCAGACTTCCATTACAAGCCTGTCCACCTTGGAATCTTGGCTCGAGTGCCCCAAACACACTGTCTCTACTAACACTCTGTGTTACCCTGTCTTTACTGTGGAGAAAGAGGGCTGGAACACTGAGACAGGCTTGCTTTTAGTAAGTGTCTCAGAACAAATATGCCTCCCCAAGAGGCACTTTCCTCTCCATATATGTTTTCTTTCTTCAGCAGAACATGCCTGTGTTGGTAGAGGCAACAGCCATAGCTATGAACCAGCTAGCATACTAAATGTTGTGGCTTATGACAACAAACATTTGTTTTTCCCAGGTTGATATGCAGGTTAACCACAGTGGAGTTTAGGAACTCTTTGATTTGCTTCCATTTCCAGATGCAGGTGGAAGAGAAGTGGTACAGTCACATATTCTTCTCATACTGTGGAGCAGGAGCACAGGAAGACAATCCAAATCTCAAAACTGCATTGAGAGCCTGTGACTAGAAATTGTATACCTTAGATTTGCTCATGAGCCATTGGCCAAAGCAAGTCAAAAGGCAAATCTTGAAATCAATGCAAGGAGGAAGCATATTTCCTAATAGAAAATCTGAGTCAAGATAAGAGAAATGAAGGGTGACTTGGTGCTGAATCTTTCTATTGACCACACCATAGGTTATACATGTAGATTGTCAGCTTTGGCACCAACTACAGAAAGATAACCTAGTTGATGATTTCTAAAGTTAAATTGTTCTATTTTGCTCTGCTCCTGGAAGATGTGTGCTTACATGTGACATATTTGACTAAATTGTCAGGAAATAACCCCAACTTTCTGAATTTTCATTCATTTAGATTTAGAATCCACCTGAAGCATATTCTTGGTGAAAAAGCTACTGACTCTTGAAGTATATCTGAGAAACTGTATTTAGATTAAACACATGATCTCATTTGCTTTTCACAGTATTCACATACAGATTCTCATGGTCATTTTCCATATAAGAGTACTGAGACACCATTTCATACAAATGTCATCAAGCTAAAAGTCCATAGCTGTGATTTCAATCTATTGACTTTCTGACTTCAAACTACTACTCACTATTGCAAGAATGTCTCAGGACCTCAACTTAGAAATTGACACCCGATTGATACCTTAAGTTTTGAGTCCATGTTAATATTCTTGGTATTGGCAATTCTACATCAAGAGATTTTTCTTGGGGAAAATATCATTTGTATAAAAATGTATGAGGATACTCATGGCAGTGTTGTTCTTAATGAAGAAATTTTGGAGATAACCTAAAGGATTAAATATAGGAAGTCATTAAGCAATTTGATCCATCAGTAGGAAGCTATGAAACTATCATTCAGAGGATTATTAGTGACATTTCAAGTGTGCACAGTAAAAAAAAGAGACTATAAAACAGTAGGCAAATAATCTCAAATTTGTAGAAAGATACTCAAATATTAATAGAGAATGATATAATTCAGGCTAATATGGCTTTATATAACCTACTTCTGTATATAATCCTAAATTTGTTAGGTGAATCCCTATACATGTACACACACACATGTACAATGTCTTCAAAATGTTCATGGAAAATGCATCCTAAATGTAAGGATTTCAATTTTTGCACCAGAATAAACTCCTACTAACTTGTAAATCATGTCTGAACAATATGTAATTTTCACTAATTAGGATGACATTAGTTTTAAAAACAGCCCTTATCGGAGCAATCCACTCCCCACTCCCCAAAATGGCTTACAGAGAAACAATACACCTCAGTTTAAGGTGTTGTGAGAAAGGGGAATATATTTCTCATGAAGAATTTCTTCTTGGGGCAGAAGACAGAAGAAACAACAACTACAAGTATTTACAAACTGAATGTGGCTTTGTGTTAATGATAAAATTCCTCTAGCACGAAGACAAAGCCTCAGGCTCTGTGATGGTAATTATACTTATGAGAGCTAATATTTATTGACTGAACTTACTATGTGTACCACGCATTTTCCTGCCCAAAGTGCATTTTTGTGTGATTTTTTGTAACAAATGATTTCCGCATTTAGTTGACCAAATTTATTCATTAAAGTGCCTGAAAACATTGGATTGTTCGAGATCTAGTTTTTTTTTTATTGAAAAGATTTTTTATAGCTTAATTTTATCTGTTGGGCATCCCTTTCTAACCCATGCTCTATTAAATGGTCCTAATTCTTTAATTTCTATTATTTTAATTTCTTATTATGTAATATGGTAATATCCAGTTCATTTTTGCCTCGGGACTCCAATTACTTTCAATGAGCTATTTAGGACATCATTATAGTGAGATAAGAATTTAACTTAAGGAGTGAGTAGAAAATTAGTGATCTCTAGAATGCTCAGAAACAACTACTAGTTTTTTAATACAGTGCTACAATCTTTACCAAACTAACAGGAAGGCTCTGCATTTATGCAAATATTCAAGGGACTCATCTTTCACAGTTCTTGAGAATGTACAACCGCTACCTTTAATCCCCTGAAATTCTGGAACAATACTGAACAAGTACTATAGATCTAAAACTATAGAGTCCAGAAGAAATGACATGTAATTAATATGACAAAAACTTTGAAATGAGGTTTTGATGGTCATATTTTATATTAATCAGAATAAAAGCCATCAAATTCAGACAGAAAACAAAGTTGAATAAAAGTTGTTAGCCAAGGAATCATACAATTTGAGGACAGGGATGGTCCTTAATTTACAGATGACGCGACAGAAATTCAGTGAGGGAAAATACTTTGTTGGAAGTCAGGTGATGGGTGCTATTTTGATGGCTTGATGCTTAGCACATTGTTTTCTGGTATACATTTGAAGGAGAAATTTTGAACTTTTTTAAAAAGGATCACTGTTCTCTAATATTCACCGGTATTAAAATGCCTTTATTCAGAGACCTGCATTAACTTTCATGAAACAGAACTGGATCTTCAGAATTAATGTTCCATGTGGAGTGAACTGTCCCATGTGCTTACTTTGCATGAGTAGGTCCTCTCTAAGTAATAATTGGGAGAAAAATAAAAGTCATAAGAAATAACAAGTACATTTCCCAAGGGAAAGTGACAGGCTCTGCTGCCATTATCTAAAGTAAAATGGATTTTATTAATTAGTAGCTGTATTAACAGTGTGGAGCATAAAACACAAATGGTTTCATTTGTTGATGAATCACAGCCCTTCTCTAATTCATATGGTCCTGATTCTAACTGGTTGGGTATCATATAATCAGTGTCCAATATCACTAGCCACCTCACATTTTAAATTTAACAGGAAAGTGAAAGTCATGATTTCAGGTTGCCTCACATTTCTCCTCATTTTTCTTGTCTTTGATAATGAAAAAATGTGCAAGTTCACAGAAAAAGGTCTGGAGTAGAGAAATCATTGGGTATTTTTCAGCTATCTGGTTTCATCTTCTCAGTAGAGAACATATGAGTGATATGGATGTGACTCATATATAATACTCTCTTTTTTTTCTGTTATGTAAACATCCCAAAAAGGGAAACAACATTAAAAATTGAACCCAGGAAAAATGCATCACTATGAATTATGATTTAGCGGCAAAGTCACTGCAGGAGAAAGGGAACTTGTCTTTCTTACCCTGATGGTACTTGTGATAAAATAAAGGAGGATGTGGCACTGCTCTCTTTGATAAATTGAGCACTAGAAAAGCCATGAATGTGAAATTATCTAGCACATGATAAATCTGCTATAATAAATAAAAATCCAATAGTCAGAAGAAGTAGGAACTGCGTGAGGTACACTTTGCTTCACACTCAGCCTCTCTAATTCTGGACAGGATTCCTGGCTCTCTGAGGACTGTTTAATTAGGCTCTTTAGGTCACGATTACCACCACAGAAACCCTTGCCTGGAAATCAAAAGTCATGGAGCATGAAAATTTCACCTTTAAAAATATTCCCAAAGGATTTGTCAGAATGAATGTAGAGTTAGTTGAAAATTCGTTGTTACTTTCAAATTAACAGGAGTGGCCTGCTCCAGTTGACCTTCTGAGAAGATGTTACATAGAGGCATAAGATGAGTTTTTTAAACATGCTTTCAGTTTGGTCTGCAAAACCTGTCTTGGCTTCCAGGCAACCATAAATGTCCTATTTTAAAGTATTTTGCAAAATTCTAGAAAGTATCAACGGAAAGTCCCAATTTGCACCTTTATAATTAAGCTGATCAACAAAGATATCTAAACACTCTCAAGACCAGCATGTCATTAATGTCTTTATGACAACAAGTGGAGAATTTAAATTCCTTTTAATTAATTCTTGAACAAACCTCAGGATTCAGAAATCTGCTCATAATATTTTCAAGTTGTTGGAAATATAACCGTCTCATACATTGAGTTGAGCAAGGGTTAACTGATACCCCATTTTGTTCTAAAAGGACCTCCATGGCCTCAGAAGGCTGTTGAATGGACAGATCAATGCCAAGCTACTTCACACTTACCTTGGCTCCCAAAGGTCAAGTCAGTAAAAATTCCTAGGTTTGCAGTTAAAGCAGCCAAAATATGTGAAAAGGACTAGAAAATTTCTGTGATTAGGAGAAACAAAGTGTTAGTATGATATTAAAGGTAAACTGTTAATATTTGTTTAAAATTTGTCTCTGTTTCTTGTATTCAAAAAGGGTTTTTTAAAGATTTGTTTATCATTTATTTAAAAGGCAGAGTGACAGAGACAGAGATCTCTATCCACTGGTTTATTCTCCAAATGGCTGGAGCCTGGAACTCCATCTGGGTCGTCCATCTGGGTCGTCCACGTGGATGACCACAGCCCAAGTACATGGGCTGTCTTATGCTGCGTCCCCACGCACAGTAGCAGGGAGCTGTATCTGAAGTGGAGCAGCCGGGACTTGAACTGGAACTCATATAAGATGCTGACATCATAGGCAGCGATTAACTCACTGCGCCACAACACTGCCCCTATAGTAAGTTTTTGAAAGTGCTGTTTCTCATATTTTGATCAATTCCAAATGTTCCTCTTTTACTCCCTCCTCATTTCCAGTTGGCTTTAATCTTAGGAGATAAACCACAGCAGAAATGAATACCTGTAGTAATTTATTTCCACCCTTTTTCTCCCCACTCCTGCTAAATCCAAGTCTGGGAACCATTCCTTCTCCTTGCCTCGGGTTGAGTGATATGACAAGGAAGAAATCTAGGACAGTTGGTCTTTGATTTAATTATAAATATCAATGTAGTTAAGAAATCAGAGAGGACTCCAGGAAACAGAGAATACTAGAGAAGATTCACGACTGGAAAAACTCTCAGGGTAGGGGTTGGGAAGGTTGGGATTAGAATGGTGGATTTTAGAGAGAAAAAGACATGTTTTCTGTGTCCCAAGAACAGCTCTGGGTTGTCAGCAAATTCTAAACCTTTGTGAGACTTCAGAGCAGAGAAGACCCACACCTGAAGAGAGTCACTAGGAGGTGATGGGGATGACATGGCTGTAGAGTGAGAGTGTGGGACATGGTTGGTTAGAATTACTAATTTCCATACTGTAGGAGGTTACGTGGTATATCAGAATGAGGTTAGATAAGAAAGCACAAAAGAATATTTAATCCCTGTTCTGCTGATTATCTTCTTGTGGCCTGTTTTCTTATGTGAAATGGTAGATTTGGGCCAGATGCTCTCCAAGAACCTTTTTGGCTCTGTCAATGTGCAATGTGCTTCTGTGAGCCTTTGCTACTTGACTTGCCAATTTGTTGGTTTGTGATACCAGATTAGGTTTGCAGGACAAAACAGTTATCTAGGAGCTTGACACTTGGTTGGTCAATAAATACTAATTTCTATCACCCTCCCTGCTCAAGGCATTGTCTTGTTACCACTCATTCCCTTTTACTCAAATTTAAAAGGATGCTTCCTAAGATCTAATTAACATGGAAAACCATGATTTGCTCCTTTTTCTTAGTTCTAAGGGCAGGTTCTGTTCTTCAGAAGCCATGCAATGGGCTGATTTGTCAGTGTATTTATTCCCAAGAATTCCTTTCCTTTTTTTTTTTTTCAATCTGTGGTTGAAAGGTTCTTTTATCAGTGTTTTGAATAAGAGTGGTGGTTAGGTTAGTGGGAAGAACTGTTTCCTCATTGTTGATAAATGAAAAGAAGATTAATAATGTACTTAGGGTGGCACTTGGTTGAACTGAATTCCTGACCAGACTGATAGGGCTTTATACAACCCTCAAGAGATCAATCCAGTACTCTGCCTCTACATGTTCTTTGATAGAGCACTCAGGCCATTGGGCCAGTGCAACGTTCCAAGGGAGCTACCAAAGAGCTGAAGTTGGGTCCTGTGTGAGTTTCTAGAGATACAGGAAAATTCCAAGTCATCCCAGAGGCTGGGGGTCTATCAAAATTATTGCTGCAGGTGCATCAACCAGGGATATTGGATTTTCACTTCCATTTCAAATCTAGGTGTTCTTCTTCAGGTTCTTTACTGCTGCTACTGTCTGTGAGTCTTAGCCTTTCTGTGTTAGAAGTCTCAGCCAACTACTCTCAAGGGGACATTGCTTTTTAATAGGATGCATCTCTTATGCAGTTAGGTGAAGGGAGTCAGTTTTGTGTGTGTGGCTATACTAACATCCAATCACCTTTTTTTCCCTCTCTATTCTCCTGTCTGTTGATTTTCAGTTGCCTTTTCATTGGTTTCCTCATAACTCTATTCTTTTTTTTAAAGATCTATTTATTTATTGAGAGGTAATATGTTTCACACACACACACACACACACACACACACACAGAGAGAGAGAGAGAGAGAGAGAGAGAGAGAGAGAGGATCTTCACCCACTAGTTCACTCCTCAAATGGCAATAGTCAGGTCGAGCTTAGGCCAGGAGCCTAGAAGCCTAGAACTCCATCCAGGTATCACACATGAGTGGCGGAAGACTCAAGCATTTGGACCATCTTTGGCTGCCTTCCCTGGGAACTGGATTACAAAAGGAGCACCTGGGACTGGAATTGGTACTCTGATATGGATGACAACATTGCATCACTTGCAGTGACCCAATGCTTATCCTTCATCACTCTATTCTTAGTCCATGTCTAGGCTTTTATTCATGTACATGTTCCTTTCCATGTGTCTGAGCTAGAGTGGATTCAGGATCACAAAAATGGTGTTTTGGTTTATTCCTTCCACTCAAAATACTCCAGTTAGCTTTAGCCGGGTTTACTCAGCTGGTTTTTCTTAGTTTGAAGATCAACTGAATCATAATACTACAAGTCTGGGTACCCATTAAATGCAAGTCTAGGGGATCCCAGTACTGATAACCTGAGTGGGCATCTCTAGTTGGCTTATGTAGAATCTGTACTCTTACCAAACAACCTGAAGCTTCTTTTGCATATAAAGATTCAAGAGATGGCACCTATCATTCCCTTCAACTCCTAAATCTCACTACTAGGAGCCATCTCAGTTTACTCAAACATTTCTTTAAAGGAGATCCTTTTGATTTTTTAATTTTCATTGCTAGGAGAAGCTAAGGTAGTGAGTAGTTCACATGCCTCAATCCAGTAGGTCCATATCGTTAAGCACATTGTTACAGCTTTTACTTTATACATCCTACCAGCAGTCATGAATTTAACATATCAGAGCATACTATTTCTTCCAATACTCATCAAGGCAGATACATACGCTCTCCTGAGTTCCAGTCTGTATTACCATGGTATCCCTTATGCCGTTTTACTTGTTACTTTCCCACACAAGGAAATGATTGACAAAATAGGTGTTGGGAATATACATATTTGTATCCTTTTGATAGAACAAGATATTATATAGTCTGTAGCAGTCTGGCTGCCTGGTGCATTTGCTAAGTAATTCTCACTACCCTCTGAGTTGCTCTATCCTATTATATTCTCTTGTAGCATTTCCTAGTCACCCCTCTACCCCATGACCTGAAGTTGTACTCAGTGAATTCCAATGCCACTAATGTTTGTAGTTTTCACCTAACTCCCCACCAGGTAGTTACTTCAATCTCCTGCTATTGTTTACCTTTGATCCCTGTCCAAACCAGTGAAGCATCTCTGGCTCTGAGCCAGAAGATTTATAATTCTGCAATTTTAGAGGGAATGGTCCTCATGCACTGTCTTTCCCATGGGACACTGTTAGCAAAATGGTAATGTTTCCTCTAGAACAAAGCATTTAGAGAAGCTTAAACTAAATAACATACATATTATTATAAAGGAAACCAATTATGTTCAAGCATTTATCAAAACATTTTTAGGAATGCCTTACATGTTTCTTTGGTAATGTATTAAATAACAAGAAACAGCTGTGGGTTTGATGATTATTGTAAATCTGAAGAGCTGGTGATCATAAATGATATTTTGAGAGGTCTACAAAAGCTGAACAAAAAAGTTAAAATATCTATAACTTGGAACAAAATTACAATTACTGCTAATAGTACTGTGGTTTGTCATTTATATTCATAATTGAGGGAAATGCTATGAATTTTAGTAAGAAATTATAAAAAATAAAGGTGCATTTTACCATTTAAGTTTTTAGTTCCTCCAGCTGAATTCTAAGAACCTGTGGTCTAATTCTGTCTCCCAGTTTTAGTAGAGAACTATGGCCTTGACATGTAAAGTGCATTGCCAAGAGCACCTGTTTGTTGTTGGTCAAATGAGATCCCTATAATTAATTTCTTTCTTTATTTCTTATGCCACTCCCACTGCTTCTTCTTTACTGAATTATATGATAAGATAGATGTTACTAATGATTCTGCTTTGTAATTCTCCCATAATTCAATTTTCTTTGTGTCACATTTGATTCTAGTAATTGCATACAATTTTGTTTCTTTGATGTGCTTTTATTTTGTATTTGTTTTTATTTTTGAATATTGGTGCTGTGTGAATAACATATTAGGTTTCTTCCTCTGAGGATATCATAGTAGTTTTCTTAGTATTTTTGTTGTTGTTGTTGCTATCACTCAAAATACCATGTTCCTACCTCTTCAGAGAGAAAAAAACAAATCATAGCAAATATGTGGCATGAAAAGTGTTATTGTTTCAATCACTGTGGATTTAGAGTTTACTAGAATGTAACTTAAAATTTTATCAAGATGTGAAACCTAGGAAGAGATCAGAAGAGATTAACCAAATTAATAAATTCTTATGAAGAAAATAATTGACTTTGAATGAGTCATTGGGAGACCAGAGACAATATACTTTGCAAAATGGATCTCAGTCTCTCAGACTATAGTTAGATATAGTTTTTCCTGGAAGCAGGATAGATTACGAAGGACTAACCATTTTCTATATAACTTGGGTTTTATGCATTTGTATTCCTCCCAACTAACTGTTTTTGGATTTGTTTTTCCAAACTGTTTTTGGATTTTATTTTTATTGTGGTCAAGAATAACATTACTCTTTAGGTCTTATGTTGTTATTTCATTTTTCTTATATATAAATTTATCTTCTCAACTAGAGTACATGCTTTTTGAGGTTAGGAAACTGGTATAAACTATTTTATTTTCATCTTTTGTAGCTCTTAAAATGGCATTTGGCTACAAAAATTGGTACACAGTATAGTGGAAAAACACTCCAGCTTTTACCCAGATAGTTCAAAGTATGAATTCAACCTTCACTTCTTATTTTTGCCAAGTATTGGCCCATTCAGATACACTTCAGTTTTCTTACCAAATAACACTTATGCAGGGAATTTTTCAGTGGAAATGATACTGTGAAGAAAATAGTTAGGGTGTACCTGACGCATAGTAGGGCTTTGAGGAGATACTTAGTCTTCTTCTTATTATTCAACAAATATTTGTTTTGTTTGTTGATTTTACAGGATAATCTCAAGTGTCTTTCTGTACATTTTTTTTTATAGTAGTCTTAGAATACTGGCGCTAAGCAAGGTGAAAACTTATGGAGTGGAGTGACATGGAGCTCACTCATTCATTTTAGCAATTGTTTATTGCAGATGTGTCATTCTGTTTATCTTCTTCCTCTTTCAAATAATTGATCCCATGTAGCATGGGCCATGTTTCCTCTTCAGTTTTTACAACCCTGTTTACTAAGTCAGTGAAGTTGTTTATATTGCTTTCAAAGGGCCACAAAAAGAAACCATTTAGAAAGGAGAAGAATTATATTGGGATTTTAGGGAGCTAACACATAGCCCTCATTTATTTCCCATCTTGAGTTCAGAATATATTGAGAAAGTATCCAAAATAGAGGTAAACAGAGACCAGAACTGGAAAATGTACATCATGTATTTTCGAGGTTCTTAGGATCTTGAAGATGACATGAACTCAGATCTAATACTCCCCCTAAACATATGCTAATGGTTCCCCAAGCAAGACACAAAACTGGAGGCCATCCCCCACTCAGGCAGACAGAGCTCAAGCTGATCAGCCGCACGTACAGAGCAGAAAGAGGCATCCCCTGTCCAGGCATGCACGTCTGAACGGAGAGGAAGTTGCTGTGCTGACCATGTGTGGTTTCTTCTCCCTAACTCACTGGTAGGATCAGTCTCTCCTTTTCCCAGGAGAATGAAGGAGAGAGGCAGCAGAGCAGTGCAGTGCATTCCTCTAGCTGAGTGGTCCTCAACTGTGCTCCCTGGGTCAGAGCATTAGCATCATCCAGGGACTTATCAGGGGCCCCAGCTCAGACCTTCCCACTGCCGCCATGGCCCGGTGACCTGTGTTAAAACAGGACTTTCAGGCTATTCTGACGCAGACTGATGTTTGAGAACCAGTTTTCTAAGTGGAGTTTAACTCTAGTTGCCCATTAGCATCTCTTGAAAAAGTATCTGTGACTGGGTCTCAAGGGCAGAAAATTTCTTAAATCAGAGTACTTTAGGGTAGGGCCTTGGGAATATTTATGTGTTGGAAGCCCTTGCAGTGATTCACGTGTGTGACCATGTGTCCAGGGATACTGCACGGTTGAGCTCGTGCCAGGCAAATGGGAGTCCTGGGATATGGTTGCAAGGAACACACACTGATTATGGCTTCCAATCAGTCCTGCTGCTTAGGTATTCTGTCCCTCCTTAGTCCTTGCCACTGCACAGACTATGAGCTTTGTGGGAGAGGGAGTTCTTCAGACACGGGGAACTTAAAGGACCCCCTCTGACATACCTAAATGCATCAGGTAAATGCACCCTGCATTGTATTCAGACTAACAGAATACAAAGTAGGCATAAACTACCGAAGGTATTTTAAAGTGACTGTTCTGTATTTGAAAGGAATGTAGGCTTGAGAGTTCTTTTTGTTGACACTTGAGTTGATACTTCCAAGGACCAGTAAAAAAAACAGAAAAGAAACAAAAACCTCTAAGTCTGTGTGGCTATATACTTGTATTTGGATGACTAAAAGTTCTTCTTGGAGAGGGTTTCTTTGGAAGTGCACTGAGAGGTCTCCTGGGGGTAATGTGGCAGACTTTATGGTGGACTTTTTTGTAAGCATTTTGTATGCATGTTAAATTCATGGACAGCATTTTCCCCATAAAAATGTGCTGTGGATCCATTTAATACATTGCTCCATATAGAATGATTAGGAAGTGAGGTCATTTGAGCTGAAAAAAGAGCTTGATACCTCTTAACATTTCTTTGGGGGCCCTACGGGGCAGCTTGCCCTTGCCTTCTGCGTGGGGCTGCCTCAAGAACAATGTGGTCCAACAGAAATATTTGAGCTATAAATGGGAACCTCTGTGTCATTTCATATTCTTATAGTCACATTAAAAAACATAAAGACACATGCAATCTATTTTAATAATTTATTTAGCTCCATGTATAGAAAATAATTTTTATTTTAACATATAATCATTATAGAAACTACATTAAATCAATGTAAAATATTCTCTATTTTTGGCAATGAATTTTCCAAACCCAGTGTGTGTTTTGCACTCCCACATTTGTTATTTTAGGTTGGCCACCTCTCAAATGCTTGCTAGCCTCAGTAGGCTAGTGACAACTCTCTTGGACAGGGAGTTCTAGGATTTGGTTCAGGCACCCCATTTATCTACTACCTTCTTACAAATGTTCTGCTCTAGCAATTAGTAACATTTCAAATTTGATTTCTGAGAAGAAGCATAGTGTTTCCCTATGACAATTTCTATGTAAAATGAAGAGAATACTATTAATATTTGCTTTTAATTAGAGTTAAATAAACCTTTTACAAGTCCTATTACTTTTTGTGTGTTTCATTTATTTTATTTTGAAAAAATAGCAATATCTATCATAGTAACTTGGGCAGTGATTTTATTTTTTCCCTAAAGAAACGTTGAGTCTCCAGCCAGGCCAGGTTGAGATTGCATGGAAATACTAACTTGACAGAAATGTGGGCTGATATGTGAGTGCAACTACAAATCAGTAAGCAGCACTCCAGGAATTCTATAAATAAGGGCTAAAATGACATCCAGTTGTGCAAATAGAGATGGATTTTGAGTAGATGATTTTTATTTTCATTTCTTTGGCTTAGCCCAGAGTTCCTTCTTCTTGTTCTGTTGGACTTCAAATACTGATCAATGGATCACTGCCTGCCAGAAAGATAGCATGGCACAAGTGGAGATTATTGCATGACGGAATGCAGCTGCTAATGTGTTATTTGATGTATTGCAGCAATAAAGCCTCAATATTATTCATTTATTGGTCAATGTGATATTTGACTCTTGGGAAAAAACAATACATTGATATCATGGAGAACTAACTACAATGTCAGGGGCAGCTTGCTGGTATGCTTTATTTAAATTTTCATATCCCTTTGGCAGCTAATAATGATCTTACTTTGTTTTTCCCCAACTTTGGGTAGAGTTGGTGGAATAAACTGTTTATCATATTTTTTTTACATTATAAGTTACATGTATTTCCTCTTGTTTATTTTTTCTGAAATTAAGGCACATTTTGGAAATATACATAATTTTAAAAACTTAAATTTCAAAAAAAACTAAATATATATATATATATATATATATTCAATTTAGAAAAGATGGGAAGATGGGCTGTGTAACCAGAGATCACAAATAAGAAAGGGCATATTATAAAAAGAGGTAAAAGAATGAGGTGGTAGGGTAGTTTTGAAAGCATTTGATGGTGGCATTAAATCTAAGTCAAATCTTAAGACTGAGAGTCTCTGGGAGTCTTGAATAAAAAGTGGCTGCAGATTAATGATTCCTAATACAAAGCTCATTAACTGGGGAAAAGCTACCAAGACACACATGGAAAGATGTTTAATTCTTGAGATGTGTAAAAGTTTTCATGTGTTCCAGTTTTTAAAAGAATAGGACTGTAACACATAATTCAACAAATACAACACCTAGACTTAGATAGATAGATAGATAGATAGATAGATAGATAGATAGTAAAATGAAGGAAGAAAGGAAAAGAAAAGGGGAAAAGGGAAAAGAAATGGAAGCGAAAGGGGAGAAAAAAAGAAGAAAGGGGAAGAAGAGAAAGAAGTAAGGATGGGTGAGCAGGAGACACAAAGAGGAAAAGAAAGGTACAGAGCAGGGGTAAGAAGAGGGCTGAGTGGTCAGTAGCAAGTGTTGGGAGACTGCCTGTGGTGTTGACTTGGCTCCTGGCCTTCACTCTACCACATTTCTTCCCAATATGCTCTGAGTGATTAACTTTTTGGCCTGTATTCATGGGTATTTTGTACCCTTCATTCTTTAATGTTTGGAGGTGCTGCACTGAATGAGATGTTTTAATAATCCCACAGAGTACAAATTACTCCCTTAGCAGCAGTGTCAGTGATGAGAATAATATCAATGTGAGGTCCAAATGAAATCAAACAAAGAGTTAGTTAGGTCTACCTATGTACTCGAAATTTCCCATTCTGAGGCAAAGACTCTGGAGCTGAATTCATCGATCATTTGAAAAGGAAGTCATCTGTAAATTCAACACATACCTGAAAAGCAAAAATGAAATGGCATTTCTTTAGACTGCCGCCAGTAAAATGCCGAGTGAACATTGATAGAATTAATGTGCCTTCAAAAGTGAGCAGTGCGCCTTTCACCATCTTGAGGATCAGACCTAAATAGGGGTTATTTCAGCTGTGTGACTGCTGGTTGTGTTACTTGAGTTATGGTTCATTGCTAAGTCACAGTCCCTGCAGATTATTCTGGCAGCATACTTTGGAGTGGCAGGTTGAATCTAACCCATCTATCATGCTGCTGGGCCCAATTTTCCTTTCTGATTTCCTTGGAAGACTTTGGGTTCCCTTAAGGAAACTGTGTGGTACTTGCTATCCTTGATAGATGATCACAGTTTGATGATCAATCTAGTTATTGCTGAGAAATCTGATTTATGTGTTTTAAATTTTCTGTTTCCTAGACCTCACGATTTAGTAGAAAGAGATCAATGTATAACTTATACATTGTATTGTATATATTATACAATGTATAACTTATACAATGTATTGTATACATTAATGTATAAAAAGGGATATCTTTTTAGTGCTCTTGCATTCATTTTATGACATTAGATAAATAAATTTACACATAGATATTTTCAGTATTTGTTCTTTTGTATCTTGTGCTTTCAGTAATCATGGCCTTTGGGATTACCTATGTAAAGAATATAGGCTAAATGACCTGTTCACAGGTATACAGCTATAAGGCAGCAGAGTTATGATTTTTTTAAAGATTTATTAATTTATTTGAAAGTCAGACTTACACAGTTACACAGAGAGAGAAGGAGAGGCAGAGATAGATAGATAGATAGATAAATAGGGAGAGAGAGAGTGAGAGAGGTTTTCCATCCGCTGGCTCACTCCCCGGATGGCCACAATGGCTGGAGCTGCGCCGATCCGAAGCCAGGAGCCAGGAGCTTCTTCTGGGTCTCCCACGTGGATGCAGGGGCCGAAGGACTTGGGCCACCTTCCACTGCTTTCCCAAGCCATAGCAGAGAGCTGGATAGGAAGTGGAGCAGCAGGGTCTAGAACCGGCGCCCATTTGGGATGCCGGCGCTGCAGGTCAGGGCGTTAACCCACTGCGCCACAGCACCAGCCCCAGAGTTATGATTTTAATCTGGAATGTCTTTATTCAAAGCTGATTCTTTAAAGCACTTTGTATTTTTTTTCCTTATTTATACACTTAGCTACTATGAAAGTAGATTCTGGAGACTATGAAAAAGATTAGAAATAATATATGAAAGATTTAGAATAATAACTTGTGCACCATGGGCATTTAGTATGTCATCGTCTTTTTCATATTGTCATATTATTTTTCCAGATATGAAATTTCAATTTCATTTATTCACAGTTCTTACATGTTTTCTCATCTATTTTCTAAGTTTGCTGATTAGAAGAGGCAAATTAAGACAGAGAAGAACTTTCCCAGGAAAGGCCACTGATAGTTGTAAGAATTGATAGATAAAAGCCTGAAAAGAATGAAATTCTAAAATTGGGCACAAGAACAAAACAAAACAGCTTACTTGGAACACTTAGTTTAGGAGGAAAATTTTTGTCGAGATAGGTTTAAAGCTGGAAGGAAGTCAGGAATTTGATCAAGTTCTCCCATGTGGGTGGTAGGAATCTAATTCTTGAGTCATCATCTGTTGCCTCCCAAGTAAACATTAGCAGGAGGCTAGAACTGGAAGAGAAGCTGGGATTCTGATTCAAACAATCCAAATGTGTGTTGTGGGCATCCCAACTGGCATGCTTAACCAGCAGGTCAAATGCCCAGCCTCACGCCCTCTGATTTTTGATTGAACGCTAGAAATTATATATTTTATCTTTTATTTTACTGAATATTTTATATTTCTATAAATATTCTTCAGGTTTTTTTTTTAGTTGGAATCAGTTTAATTCTTTTAGGTTTGATTTCTAGGCTTGAAATATGAGAACAGAGCAACATTTAACCTAGGGCTGATTATCCCCTCTCACTGAGATAAGAGCTGCTGAGTTCTGTATTCAATCCCCACGAGAGATGAGTTCCTTACTCGGATTTGTTGAAAAAGACACTGTTTTCATTCCTGTGTAGATGCTGTTACTGTTCCCTCTAATTAGTTTGGGTGGTTCTTTTTTCTTGAGTCATTTCCTTATACAAATGTTCTAATCAGTATTCTGCTGAATACTCCTGGAGATGCAATGGTTCATCCTATGTGTCAACGTGATTGGGAAATGGGATGCTCAGGTATGTGCTCACTGTCTAGGTGTGTCTGCAGGGTGTTACTAAGTAAATTGACATTTGAATTGGTGAACCCAGTAAAGATGGCTGTCCTCCCTTATATGGGCGGGTGTCAACTGATGAACTGAAGACGTGAGTGGAACAAAAAAGGCTAAGTAAGAGCAAACTTCTCTTCCTGACTACTGGAGAAAGGACATTGGAGTTTTCCAGCTCTAGGATTTGAACTGCTCTTGGTGACTGTTGATGCTACTGGCTTTCAGACAACACATCAGCTGTCCAGGGACTCCAGCTTGCTAATTGCAGATCTTGGGAACTTCTCTGCCTCCATTGTCACATAGGCCAGTTACTTAAAATAAAGCTCTGTCTAGCTGTCTATCAAATATGTATTCCATTTTCCTATAGACATTTTGAAGTTCCCTCTTATACTAACAGAAACGTTGTGTCTTTTACCCTAAAAGCAAGGAGATTGGGATCGAGTATGTCCAAAATCAATCAGGTACTATTAGTGATTTTGTATCATGAAAACAACAGTTTTCAACTAAACACTGTTTAGTTGATTATGGTGAAGCCAGGTAGATACAGCTAACAATGGCTTAAAGTGGCTCAAAATACCTTGAGAAATATGGGGAAAAATTCCCTATTCATCCTGTTTCTCCAGAGGACCTTACTACAGTGGAGTTCCTACTGTGATTCTTTTGTGCTTTAGCTACTGCAGTCTCCAGACTTTCAGCTCCATGTCCAATGTCCTCGACTCACTGGAGTTGTTGAAATCTGGTTGAGTTCCACCTTCCTGCATCATAGACTGGATATTCCTTCACAGCATAAGCTAGAGCTGCTGTATGCATCACCACATCTGTTGATTGTCTCTCAGGGATTACTATACTCTATTAAGTGGTTCAGCGACCTGAAAAAATTTTTATGTATTTTTCTCTGTTTTGTTTTTTTTTTTTTTTTTTTTTTTTTTTTGTGGTTTCAGGTGGGAGAGTAAATCTATTTCATCTTGAATAGAAGTAGAAATCTTTGATCAGTGACCTAAATTATAGTTAGTGATTATCAAGCAAAGTCTAAAATATTCTTTATCAAATATAGTATTTATAAAAACATGATTCACAAAGTATTTTTATTCTTGTTTAAATGAAAACATGTAGTACATCTAATGGTAAAACTCAAGTATCTGAAAATATTTGGACTAAGAATAATTCATCCCAAAAGGATTTGAGGGGCAGAGATTGACCATGCTTCCTCTGAACAGACAGAATCTAGCAGTAAGGGTGATGGGAATAAGGAAGGGTAAGGAAGGTTGGCCAGGACATATGCGACATGGGCGAGCCCAGCTCACGTATGTTCTTTCCTTCTACCTTTAGCTCCTACGCAGTAAATTCCTGTGAGATCCATGAAGAGGCATTTCCTCATGGAAGCACATGCAATGCCACTATATGGCTCAGTAATTTTATTTATTTGTTTGTTTATTTGTTTATTTTACTTCTTAAAGTGAAGCTTCAAGAATAACTGGTGGCTGGCGCAGCGGCTCAATAGGCTAATCCTCCGCCTGTGGCGCCAGCACACTGGGTTCTAGTCCTGGTTGGGCGCCGGATTCTATCCTGGTTGCCCCTCTTCCAGGCCAGCCCTCTGCTGTGGCCCGGGAATGCAGTGGAGGATGGCCCAAGTGCTTGGGCCCTGCACCCCATGGGAAACCAGGAGAAGCACCTGGCTCCTGGCTTCGGATCAGCGCGATGTGCCGGCCACAGCGTGCAGACCGCGACGGCCATTGGAGGATGACCCAATGGCAAAGGAAGACCTTTCTCTCTGTCTCTCTCTCACTGTCCACTCTGCCTGTCAAAAAAAAAAAAAAAAAACAGAATAACTGCTGTTAACTCACACTCTGTGGCCTTTATAGGTTTCAGCCTGGTTTCATCTGTGCCCTATCTCTCAAAGATTGCCCATGGGTAATTAGTGCATATATTTTTAAAACTAAAATCAGATATACTTCTGGGTATTGCTTGATTCCATTTGATGGAGAAACCAGTAACTATATTCAGGTGGAAGAAAATGATTTCTGTTTCCAGAGGTCATTTTCCAGTGTTACTGAGAAATGCTTCTAAGGGTATTTGGGGACATGATGAAGCACTGGAACTACTTCTGCCTGTCGCCACCACAATCAACTAAATAGTGCACAATTTTGTTGTTTTTTGTGATGAGAA